>NC_091218.1:17502909-17527909 GCF_040958095.1 Procambarus clarkii | reverse complement strand
CATCCACTTCTCACGTATTCAGATTAGCTGGATTACCAGAGAGTAATTACAGCCGTCCTCTCCACGCTGAGGACGATAAGCTCATGAAAGTGGTGGTGGTGGCGGTGAAGATTGTGGTGGTGGTGGTGGTGGTGGAGACTGTGATGGTGGTAGTTGAAGGTTGTGGTGATGGTGGGAGATTGTGGTGGAGATGGTGGGAGATTGTAGTGGTGGTGGTGATTAGTATTTACCTAATCAGTGCATAACTATCAGTTTTTACCAGGGCGAAGGCGGGAGTGATGCCCAGCCCTTTATGCACCGCCTACCAGCCTTGTTGTCCGTATTGCGTTATAATTTAACTTGTCTAATGTTCGCATTCCTTGTTCGATCTAGCTTTAATGTTTTGGATGGAGGTGGCTTCCACAACTTCTTCTTTGTGGATTCTGTGGTAATGGTGGTAGTAGTGGTAATTGTTAGTGCAGTTTATTTTATTATTATTATTATTATTTTTCTACCACAGACGTGGCCACACATTTACAATGCTAAGCAGTATATATACATTTTCTTCTGTCCTCCATGGACAGGTTTAGAGATGTGTTAAACATATAGTTCAAGGGTTTATTGAACAATCAACCACAGAAGGTGATTTGGTGCTTTTAAATAGGTTAGCTTAGCATGTTAGTACAGTGGTAGTGGTGACATTGTTGGTTGAGTGGAGGTGATAATGGTGATAGCGACGTCCTGTGAAGCTCGCCCAGTCACGTGACACCCGAGATAACACCATCCAACAGCCAATCACAGCCCTCAAGGCAGACAAGCACAGGAAGCGAACCACTGGTACAAAGCATCCCGTGCCTAGCCTCCACTACAGTATCCATAGTAAAGCCGTGAAGTGGTCAAGTCTCATAATTTGCTTACACAAATAATATATATCAATTGTAAAACAGTGTTGGAAGCTCTCACTTGCAGCTAATAGTTCGAGTCGCCAGGTGGATGGTATTAGCCACCACTATGTGATCAAGTGGCACGCATCTCAGATCATAAACTGCTTGTAATGCAGTGGCTCTCCGCCTTGCTGCTCCAATCGGTGTATTTGCTAGGAGGCGAAGGTTGATAGGTACAGTGAACATGGTCTGCTCTACCAAGGCACAGGGGGCTGGCACTCCAGGCACAGTGAAATTAATATTATTAAGAGGAGCCTTACCATGGTTGGGTGTCCAGCAGAAAGTCTCCTCTATATCCTGCAACTCTGTCAATGTTGTTGGTCGCATAGATGGAATACCTTACTTACCTGGAAGTAAGGTAAGCCAACCCGTTATCCTAATAGTACATTGCATTTTGACGTATAATTTACCTAAAGCCAAAAAAACTGATGTACTAAAAATGGCAGCGGCTCGCAAAACTGACGTGGTCCCAATTCCTGTTCGTGGTAACCTCGGGTAGGTTAGGTTCAGGCAATTTAGTACAACAGTTTAATGACGTTGGGAACGCTCGGGAGAACAGGCTGGGTAGGCAGCTGGTGTGGGACTACATGTACGTATACCACCCTGACTTTCTTTAGTTATATAACGTGTGAATCTATTGAATCGACAGGACGTCTGGCGGTCTCTATTGAGGCTAGTCCAGGTTTTACCTACAACCCCTAAGCATAACACTTCAAGTTTGGACGTTAAATCTAAATCAATCAAGTTTAGAGAATACGGCCACAGCTTCTATCTTGCAGCTCAAGAACAACACAGTAATTAGTCTGTGTTCTCTAACTTGCATTTCCCGCCGCAGGTGAACATCTGCGCCGCTATGTTGTTCTTTTCACCTTGGTTTTCACCCCTTGTTGCACAGACCAAGCTCGGTGCAACAGTCAGCTCAGAATGCATTTTTCTCTAGCGAGATGAAAAAGGTGTTAATTCGAGCGTTGTGATTTATGGCGGTAGTGTTGACGGGAGGGGAGAGTTGGGGGGAAGGAGGGGAGAGTAGGAGGGAGGGGGCGGCGCCCACCATGGTAATGGTCCCATCATTCATGGTGGGGGGATGAGTCCTGAACCCCTGTTCACCATTATTCACTCCGAGAGGGGAAGGGGAAAAGGGAGATAGTAGGTAAGAAGAGCGAAGAAATTTTATGGGGGGGGGGAGAGAAATAAGAAATGAAGGGATAAAAAAGATGGGAAGGTGAAAGGGGGATAGAAGGCAATAAGGAAGATGATGGGATGGGAGGGGAAAGTGGATCTTGGGAGAGGAAGGGGAGTAATTAAAAAAGGATGGAATGGAAGTAGAAGAGAAACATGGGAGAGGTGGAAGGGAAAATAGAGTGGTTGGAGAAGACAGGGAGTGAAAGTTTCTAGTTTTAGAAACTTTTGCGCTATTGAAAAAATATCAAAATGGAAACCACATACTGTATGAAACGCAGACAAAAAACACTATAGAAAGAAAAAAACAATGTGACAAATTTGGGATTAATTATGCGAGAAGACTTTAGTAAAGAAGACAATATAGTATCTGCAAGAAAAATGCCAGGTTGGATAACTAGAACCTTCCAAACAAGAGATGCCAGACAGATACTTATACTCTTTATATCACTAGTACTCTCTAGGGTGGAATACTGTTGCACACTAACAGCTCCGTAAGGGGCATAACTGGCCGACCTCTCACGGTGTTGAAGAGAGAACTGACCAAAAAGGTTTTGATTCATATATCATAATGCGAGCAGTTCCGCTGAACATTTTGTTTGACCAGACCACCAACCAGGAAGCCTGATCAGAGACCTGGCCGCAGGTACGTTGATCCTCGAAATCAGAAGATAAGGTACCCATCCAGGTGTCTAATGAAACACCATCCAGGTGTCTGCTGGAACACCATTCAGGTGTCTGCTGGAACACCATCCAGGTGTCTGCTGGAACACCATCCAGCTGTCTGCTGGAACCCGAGAGTGTCGCAGGCACGGCTAACTGTTACTTCACCACTATGTACTAAAACATTAACTCTTCCAAAACTAAATAAAAATAAAATTATAATTATTAATTAAAATTACCACAAAATGGTCATAACATCTCTAGCAAACACTTTAAAATAACAGGAAACTAGAATAAAAACCATAAAAATTTAAGAATTATATCACCATAAAAATATAATAATTATAAAACCATATTTACCAGCCATTTTATAATGAAAATCTTCCTGGGAGTTACGAGGAGCGATAAGTTTTGTAGAGGCAGGAGAACATACAGAAGATTAGACGTTATCAGGCAGTAAATATCACGAGACACAGAAATACACGCTCTCCTCCTTTCCCCTCCCAGCCAAACCCAGCCGGCGAGGCCGGCTGGGTTATCACGCAGGCGACGACAGCGTCACAGACTGCATCTGTGTCTGTCTCTAGCCATCTCATACCTCAAGTGAAGAGACAGGGGACACAACCATACTCTAGAGATCTCATACCACGAGTGACAGGAAACTATCACCCTACTCCGGGACCTCACACGATGAGTGAGGAGACTGGAGATAGATAGGAGACGACGACCTTACTCTAGAGATTTCACACCATGGGCGAAGAGACAAGACGACACATTCAAACTCCTTACTGTCAACCTTCTACTCCACCATTTATTTCAAGTTTTATGTCTCCACCTACGTCTTAGTCTCCTCCTCCTCCCTAGTTTCTTTGATTTCTATCTTCTCCACCACTTCAATCGCCGACTTCTCAAATTTCTCCCTCGTCTCCTCCAGTACAAAACAACGGCATGACAATGTTTCTGCCCAGTAATAGAGACTGACAATCCGAAGTAATCCACGACGCACGCGAACGCTGATACGTAATCCTCCACGACCAAGGCGACTGAGGCGCACGCGAACAGTCAGGGGGGGAGGGGAGGGAAGGTAGCTCAGTCTAGACCATTTTTATTTTTTATTAACATAGATACATCCATATTTATTCGGCTACTCTAGAGTGCATGATGTCGTTAGCCACCACTGACACACTTTGGATGGACTATGAAGATATCCTCATGAATCCGAGAACTGATATATAATTGCAGGACTCCGGGTACCTCAAACAAGCAAGTTTGGTAATTGAATAATATAATGTTGAACAGTATGACCCAGTTCATATTAAGAATTTACACCTGGAGTCCCTCGGATTGGAGGAATCGTTACATGTAGCCACCTGCCACAGGTAACGGTAAACCGATATGATCCTGGCAACCACTGTGTCATACTATCTGGTGGACGTTTCCTGCCGTCCGCGTGTATAAGTCAGACACCAGCGGTTTGACACCATAACTGACGTCCTCTTTAACTTGATAAACATGCATACGCAAGGCAAACATAACTGCTGAATGTATACGAGTAAACAAAGAACCATTCAAGACTATTTCCACTACGTGTGACAAAGCTGGAGAAAGTCCAGATGTATGCCCACAGACAAGTTCCGGAATTATGATTGGGAGAAAACACTGTGAACAACCCAGCGGGTTTTCTTCCTATTGGAGACATGCTGCTATGGCGGTGTGTCCACTCACACGATGAGTGGCACTGCCCAATAAACTCGCCCCTCGGGGCAAAATTAAAAAAAAAAAACATTAAAGTAACTGCCTCACGTCTCTTGAAAGAAGAAGGTAGGGAAGACATGACCACTACATATAAAATATTGAGGGGGATTGGTAAGAGTGAATAAGGGTAAATTAGGCACAGTAAGTATATAGACAAATGAACACAGGCGCACACAAAGTACCTAAATGAAGCGAGCGCGCGCACACATACATACATACATACATACATACATACATACATACATACATACACACACACAAACACGAGCGCGCGCGCGCGTGTACGTCTTGCAGCGAGCGAGCAAGAAATATAAACAAGACTGTGTGGAAGACACACAACATATGGCCGGCTGTGTTTACATCACACAGATACACCTTGACACAACCTCGCCCAATATGTGTCGTCATGTTGCTGAGGATCATGTGTCGCCATGTTCCTAAGCAACATGCGTCGCTGAGTAGCATTAATGTGTCGCCATGTTGGCGAGAAGCAACAACTGTGTTGCTGAGCTGGACATTGCAGGTGGATGTGTCCAGGTATGGCACCTTGCACTATTGGCTAAGCTTCAAGCACTAGTACTAGTACTAGTAATAGTACTAGTACTATTCCCTACACCTTACTTTCCTCCTCAGCTCTCTCTTGCCTATTTATTGCCTGTCCCTACCTCCTCATCACAATCGACTTGAGAATGGTCCAGGACGGACCGAAACGTCGTCATCCCTTCAACTTCTAGTGTGTGGTCTGGTCAACATACTTCAGCCACGTTATTGTGACTCATCGCCTGCATTCAAGCACTAGGTATCTCAGGCTGCAACTTAATGAGGGACTCCCTTCGAGAACGGAATCTAAAGGCACTCAAGCCCTCAATGAACCATAACTGATGATTAGTCTTATAAGGAGAGAAAGGGAGGCTTAGTCTCTTTTCCGCGGCAGAGACAAAGAAACAGTTTTGAAGATAGAGAAACAGATGGGAAGACAGAAACAGCTGAGGAGACAGAAGAGGCACATCTGGAAGGCCAGACATCAATTAAGGTTCCTTACTCCACCTTGGACACCTCTGGCAATGCTCCGGCCCTGTGGTTGGTCCCATTATTGTTTACAAGAGCTTCGTGCCTTGTAAATACATAGCCTTTGTTTACACACACGCGCACACATTATGGCATCAAGAGCCTGTCTGCACACAAACACTACAGAGAGTTATGCTTGGTGCTGCATCATACAAAATGAAGGGATAACGTGTGAAAAAGGATACAAGTCGGTATCTTGTGGGTTTATTTTTTGTAAGCCACAAGCCATCCATTCCAAGCCCACAAACCCTCCACTATAAGCCCGTTAACCCTCCACTCCAAGCCCACAAACCCTCCACTCAGTGTTTGTAGTACAGCTAAAACAGAAAAGCTTTTATATCTAATTCCTTAATCAAATTATAGCAGAATTTGTGGAAACGTGGAACGTCCAAAATCTGGATATGGGGAGCTGGGAAATGTGTTGGGAAAAGCAGACAAGGCAGGTTTTGCCTCTAACTGGAAATGTGTGTTGAAGTTTAATTGCTTTTATAAGACTGTGACGTGATTGTGGCGGTTGCAGATGACAGAGAGAGAGAGAGAGAGAGAGAGAGAGAGAGAGAGAGAGAGAGAGAGAGAGAGAGAGAGAGAGAGAGAGAGAGAGAGAGAGAGAGACAGACAGACAGACAGACAGAGAGAGAGAGAGAGAGAGAGAGAGAGAGAGAGAGAGAGAGAGAGAGAGAGAGAGAGAGAGAGAGAGAGAGAGAGAGAGAGAGAGAGAGAGAGAGAGAGAGAGAGAGGCTCCGTGGTCAAGCGGTGAAAGACTTCGATGCTCAAAAATGTTCCGGGTTCCAATCCCGGCCGGAGCAGAAAAAATTTGGCAGGGTTTTCTTTCACCTCATGGTTCTGTTCACCAGCAGTAAATAGGCTCCAGAATCCGTACACCACTTGACTGACAGTTGAGAGACGGAACCAAAAAGCCAAAGCTCAACCTCAGCACGCACAAATAGGTGGGTACACACACACACACTCACAAGCCCCGTGACAAAAACAGGAAGATTAACTGGTAACAAATCCATAATTGTTGGCCCTTGTTCACCCAGCAGTCATTGGAGACCTGGGAGTAAACCCGATTGACGGATCGTGTTGGAGTGAGAACTAGTTGGGTAAGGTTCAACATGTACTGGGGGACGGGAAAGCTGTCAGCCTGCTAGCAGGAGTTAGAAGGCGTCTAACCACCCGTGTAAGGAAAGGAGAGACTGCCAGAGGGAAAAACATATATATGGTAATGTGTTTAAGAGCGCACCTTAAGCGCGTTACTCCTCTAACAAAGACTATTCAATTAAAGAGGATCAAACACAACAAAATTATTTCCAAGAAAACCTGGAATTGGTAATGAGCTCATTAGCGCTAGATGCTCAGTGGCTCAATTACCACCGTTTCCTAACAGATAATGACCCACAATGTTCCTTCTACTGTGCCCCGTATGGCCTTGTTTTTCTGTGTGGGTTGTCGCAATTGTTCATTAGATAAAATAAAATGTTTTCACCTATACGAACATTGCTGGTGCACTCGAAGTACATTTAATTGGATACATATGACATTGCATAGTATGATGTTAAGATGTGTGTACTGGCGTAAATGTAGCTGCAAGATCAAGTGCTATAATATTTTCCATATAAACTATTAAAGTTGTATATCAGGTTTGTTTTAACTATCTCTCCATCCATGAACTCACATATAAAGCTGAGGGGTATGAGCTATGTGGAGAGACTACGGGAACTAAACCTCATGTCGCTGGAAGAAGAGTTAGAGGAGACATATCACCATATGATATCACCATTCTCAGAGGAATTCATAGGATAGATAAAAACTATTTATTTAACACAGGGCACACGCACAAGGGGACACAGGTGGAAACTGAGTACCTAGATGAGCCATTAGAGATATTAGAAAGACCTTTCTTAGTGTCAGAGTAAATTTCAAATGGAATACATTAGGAAGTGATGTGGTGAAGGCTGACTCCATAGACAGTTTCAAGTGTAGATATGATAAAAGCCCAGTAGGCTCAGAAATCTGTACACCGGTTGATTTCAGTTGAGAGGCGGGACCAAAGAGCCGAAGTTGAACCCCCGCAAGCCCAACTAGGTGAATACGCACAAACTATTTATATTTTTCTTCTACATGGTATTGCCAAAGAAGCTTCTCCCTGCACTAAGAAACAAGTATGTACACAGATACCACTTACCACCACTCTACATAGTTACCATATTTCTCTCAAACTTGGGTAGTGAGAACGCTTTTAGCTCTCTTCTGGTTGCTGTCAAAATGGAGATGAAATCGGGCAAAGCTTGTTCAGGGGAGAGCGAGAGAGAGAGAGAGAGAGAGAGAGAGAGAGAGAGAGAGAGAGAGAGAGAGAGAGAGAGAGAGAGAGAGAGAGAGAGAGAGAGAGAGAGAGAGAGAGAGATACTATCTGGGATGTTCTCAGCAATGTATTGTACATCTTGTCTGAAAGCTTTGCTCTGCTTTGTCCTTATTTATTTATGAATCCTACATCTCACTTACTTTTAATACTTAGTTTGTCATTTACAATGGTAAAGTTGTCTGGTGTTTGGGGTCAGTGTTAGTCATTTCATTATCATTCTGAGTGTCATGCACATGTTCACAGGACAGTTTGATTTCGAACATTTTACTTACAAGTGTGTGAGATGAAGCTAGTGCTGTTTGGTAGTTTGTTGTCAGTTATTATTGTATATGTAACTGTATTAATATTAAGTTCTTGTGGTACATGTATTATGGGAGCTACAGGTCCTTCCTTGATTTTGATAGTTTCAGCCGCTGCTTCTCACGAGGGACAGAGGAGGGAAGCATGTTGTTTGAGGCAGAGGAGTCAGACTATTATTCAAGATACTGTATATGTGATGTGTGATGGTGCTTAACCTAAGGCTGATGGGAACAGAAATATTCCTGGTTCCATTGTTCTTAGGAAGGTTTGTGTCCATAACAACCAGTGTGAGTTTATTTAGGATGCTGCATCCGGTTTTATTTTCTGAAGATTTTGTCTGCTCGTGATTCTGTTATGGCATTGATTCTAGATCCAAGTGGTTTAAATTTTGCTATAAGGCATGTATTAAATTGTTCTTCCATTTTAGTGCCCCTGTAGCTCTTCACGTGTCTATCTAGCAATGTTTCAATGGTTTTACTTGCTATTTTCATTGTGTGATCAGTGAGTGGGAAGCGTAGTCAAGGAGCTGACAACGCGGCTGTAGAAAGTCTATGTTGAGCTCTGCGTCTATATTGTTACCGTAAACTAGTTGGTATGTTAAGCCTGCTGGCTGTTCGACCGTCATGTACTCATGTTATCTTGTCGAAGCTTCCATTTTGTCCCTCCACGATATTGGTATTTTGCTGTTGCCAATGGAGTTGAAAACTCAGCTCTCTCTCCTCCTCCTCTTCTCCCTACCCTCCACTCCTGTCTTCCATCTTCCCCTTTCTTCCCTCGTTTCTCTTCTCCCCTCCCTATTCCCCGCTGCGTCACCACGTGTCTTCAACATCCCCTCACCCAACAAAACTTTTGGAATATATTGCATCAAATTGCAGAGTAATGCAAGAAGCCGGAGGATGTGGATTGGGAATTGCAAGAGGATTGGGAGAAAGCCGAGATTGGAAATCCAGTAGTGCAGTGGTTAACAAAGTCGGTTCACAACTAAAAAGTTCCGGGTTCCATTCCCGCAGCAGATCACACGTTTGGGCAAAATTACAATTTTGCCTAATCTGAGGAATGTAATTAGGTTTTATTAGAGTGAGGATAATGCTAGTATTCACTATCACACAGGACAGAGGATAATACACAAGACAATATGTCTAAACTGTAGGCTGAAGCACATGTATATCATGGTTACAATCAACTACATTAGACTGTATGCACGTTTCAATTTACGAATATGTAAATACAACTTTCTATTGTGCACTGCCACACAAGGGCAGGGATGGGTTCATAAGAGATGCAGCTTAAAAATAAAATAAATTAAATTGTTCTTCATTCTTTAAAATGGACAAGCAAATTTAGGATGAATTTTTAGGATGTCGTCCAGTACACCAGATTCAATGACGACATCCTAACAATTTATCCTAAATTTGCTTGTCCATTTTAAAGAATGATGAACAATTTATTTTATTTTTTAAGCTGCATCTCTTATGAACTCACCCCTGCCCTTGTGTTGACTCGTTATGCCTTCATGTTGACTCGTCATGCTGTCATATTGACTCGTCATGCTGTCATATTGATTCGTCATGCTGTCATATTGACTCGCCATGCAGTCATATTGACTCGTCATGCTGTCATATTGACTCGTCATGCTGTCATATTGACTCGTCATGCAGTCATATTGACTCGTCATGCTGTCATATTGACTCGTCATGCTGTCATGTTGACTCGCCATGCTGTCATGTTGACTCGCCATGCTGTCATGTTGACTCGCCATGCTGTCATGTTGACTCGCCATGCTGTCATGTTGACTCGCCATGCTGTCATGTTGACTCGCCATGCTGTCATGTTGACTCGCCATGCTGTCATGTTGACTCGCCATGCTGCCATATTGACTCGTCATGCTGTCATATTGACTCGCCATGCTGTCATATTGACTCGTCATGTTGACTCGCCATGCTGTCATGTTGACTCGCCATGCTGTCATGTTGACTCGCCATGCTGTCATATTGACTCGCCATGCTGTCATGTTGACTCGCCATGCTGTCATGTTGACTCGCCATGCTGTCATGTTGACTCGCCATGCTGTCATATTGACTCGCCATGCTGCCATATTGACTCGTCATGCTGTCATATTGACTCGTCATGCTGTCATATTGACTCATCATGCTGTCATATTGACTAGCTATGCTCTCATTGTGTGTTACGGCCCTACTGGGACGCAACCGGGTTCTTCTCTGATGGTAGAGTTTTGGGAATCCGGCCCCAAGTTAGTAGAGGCTTTCAAGGGGTGTGTTCCGTAATGCAAGTCAAAGCTATCAAGGAAGGTACATTGAAGACCATTATTCTAATTTATATATATATATATATATATATATATATATATATATATATATATATATATATATATATATATATTCCCACCACCGTAATTTAAAGTCATAAAAGGGAATTATTACTACACAATGTACAATGAGGTCTCCCTCTCTGAAGACGCTCAACACTCTGCGATGCTTCTTCTAGGTAGCCCTGGTCTCTGCTTCCGTGGTTCACAATGCATCCACGATAACTCTACGACGAATCTACCCTGGCCACAGGTCAGCCAAATCACAGTCCCACTGGGTGCTTCGTCGTGGAGGCCTTCAACCACAATCCAGCCTGTAGCTGGCAGGTACCGATCAGCTCCGCTGTGTAGGCCACTCCACGACCGATACTTAGGGTTGCGAGCCCTAGCCAGGAGCCTCGTGTGACTCACTGGTCACTCTCCTCATACAGCACCCCAGTGGGTGGTCTCTTCCACCAGCCAACCACGGATAAGGCGATTCCCAATACTGCCACGCCTCAGGCAGGCTATTACTCTCAACAGAGTGCGTCCGGGGGTGACTCACAGCTTCTTCAAAGCAGACTGGTGAGGAGACCTTGGCTGCCTTGGGTAGACTGATCCATCGTCCAACACTGCAGTCCCAGGTCGACTCTGCAATCAGACACGTCACTAATACTGGGACGCTTCACTCACAAGCTTAGACAGAAACGTCCACCTCTTCACTCCATAGATGGCGTTCACTGTCTAAGCACTACCTCATCAGAGGTCAGCAGCGGCTACGTCATGAGCCGGCTAAGACAGGCATCCAGCACCTGTTGCCGGTATATCCTGTCCTCACTAGATGGCGTTGAGCATGTTGTGGGTTTTCGGGAGCAGACTCGCAGATGGCGTTGTTGTCACATCTCCGTGTTCCAACGCTGGACTAGTCTTTCGGGAGCAGGTGCCTTATGTTATTTATTTATTCTCCCCGGTTCTCCCGTGGTCGTAGATACTACTGCTCCCTTATCCTGCTGGCAGGGGGCACCTGCTTTTCGACAGGATGAGGCGAGGTACTTACTGCTTATGGCCGTGGTAATGTGCTGGGAACATCCAGAGCGAGATGCACATCTCATTGCCAGAAGCGTTAAGATAATAGTTTAGTTGCTGTTCACCTGTATTACGAGACGGACGCAATTAAGATGCGTGACACCCACTTTTTAAGAAACATACGTGCAAATGCAAAGTTGCTACTTACAGAGTAGATGAAATGTGAAATAAGTAAAAAAATATTGCACAGTGGAAAAATAGTTCCTTAGTTAAAAGACAACCGGAATCAGTTGTCCATTATTATATGATCTGTTAGTACGTTATTATACTAACAAATTCGACAAGTGCCATGGCTACTCCAATGGCCTTAGGAGAAAATAAGGTCAGTTCCCTGCCTCGAGTGGAGGGCAAGCATCTCACCCGGGGGAAAATACTGGACAATGGCGCCAATGCCACCGTCTTCAAGGGCAGTCTCCTCTACAAGGGTTGCAGTATAAAAGTGGCTATCAAAGTACCATATTTTCCTGATATAAATAAAATAGAAAATGAAGCTAAAGTTTTGCATGAAGTACAGGGAGCAGGTGGAGCCCCAATATTGTTTGGCATTACCCGCGAAGAGCCATATAGCCTGGTAATGACCTATTGTCCCGGCCACACTCTTGGACACTATTTACTAAACCATAGTACTGACGACTGCCTTCATGCATTCGTCAACCTATATACTGCCGTTGAAGAGTTGCATTCTCGAGGGTTTTCGCATAATGATCTGCATAGCAATAATATAATTTTGCACAAAAATTCAAGTGATGTTAAAATTCACATAATTGATATGGGCCATGCAAAACTCTTATTGAGAGACTCAACTGACGAAGGAACTACACTTGATTATAAGACTCTTCTGATCCATGCAAATGAAATAGTACAATTATTAGACAACTCGAGCAAATATGAGGCATTAAAGAGACAGGTTCAAGGAGCCTCTCACACTTTTGAAGGTGTGAGAGGCATTGTGGAGATCATGAAGACTGTGTTGGCTGCTGCTTGTCCCAAAGAGCGTTGAGAGAGAGAGCAGCTAAGTCACCACGTAGGATTACATCCGTATTGTTTATTATTCTGTCGAATGACGTACTCAAACAGACCAGGAATGATGATGTGGAACGATAATCTCTTCATAAGTAGGTAACCCGGTTGGCTAGTGTGATAATCCGATGTGCCTTAATACAATATGTTATTGATTATTATGCCTTATATTTTGTTAAATTTTCTCCTAAACAATTACAAAGCCTAGATGTAGTTCAAAATGATGCCATGCGCATCATTCTGGGTCCACGTAGAACTGTCAGAACTGTTTACGTAAGAAAGGAACAAAGACTACCCTCTCGAAATGTTTTCCAGCAGCTTACAACGAAGGTTTATTACCCTCCCAGGCGCAGATGTTACAAGTACTAACGGTGGAATCGTGTTGCAAGAAACTACTGGAATGATGAGCGGTGCGGCTATTATGCCAAAAAAGCATGCATGATCTGTAGGCAATCAAAAAAAAAGGTAAATGGCGAAACAATTTAAATGAAGTGTGCCAAGTGTCATCTGGACGGAGTACCCGCCTGGCATGACAACAGTGATACTCCCGCCGAGACGGCCTGACCATGGTATACTAACAAGGGGGCGTGAATAAACGCAGTGGCTCACCTGCAGTGACAGCACCAATCACCAGCCCACACTTGCCTCCCCTACTCAACAACCCCAACGCCACAGCCGGTCACCCAAGTGACACGGTTGCAGTTTCTTGCAAAGTATTATCAACACACGACTTGATAATGGTCCAGGACGGACCGAAAAGTTGTCGTTTCTTCATTTTCTGATGTGTGATTTGGTCATCAAATCTTCAGCAACATTATTGCGACTCGTCGTCAAGCAACATGATGAATTTGGGTTTTCATATACAGATTGTGAATTGGATGCAGCCCTCTCCAGGGCCAGTAGCACTGCTCCTAGTGAGGACGGTATCACCTATGAAATCCTCAGATTACTACATCGTGTACCCGGTATTCCACTATTAGAATTGTTTAATGCAAGTTGTGTCACGGGGCAGCTGCCTGCATCATGTACCAGCAGTCTCACGGTACCTGTACCAAAATCTATCCAACTTGATGCTTTTCGCTCTATCTCACTGACCAGTTGCATGCATCAAACTTTGGAGAGAATGGTGCTTAATAGATTATTGTATAGATTTAAAGAGCACATGTTACCTGATATCAATGGTTTCACACATGGAAGAAGTGTACACAACTGTTTCACAACCTTTTCACTGTTCATGGATATAGAAGGCACAAATTCGCAACATTTCTTGGTTTAAAAAATACTTTTGACATTGCTAACAAAAGTGAAACTAAATTAATGCAACTAGGCACCCCACAATGAGGAGTAATAACCCCACCTTCTTCAATGTTCTACTCAATGCCCTACTACAATCAATCCCACTTTGTCAAAAAGTCACTATTAGATATGCAGATATCCTTGTGCATACTAAAACCCATCGCAAAATGTAAATAATCATAAATTATATACATACAGCTTGTGAGAGTCTTGGTTTTGTAATAAACACTGCAAAAACTATTGTATTTAACAGACAAATTGGTAATCGCAAAAGTGGACTACAAAAACTAGAGATAGATAACATACAAATAGACTATATATCCTTACAAATACTTTGGTGTCTCAGTCCCTTGTACCTTAACTGCAGTCATAATGTTACTTCAAAAATGTAGAGACAGACTCAAGGTTCTCAGAACTGTAGTGGGATACAGGCCTAAATACGGTGTTGAAATTATAATAGCAAAAATTATGTATTACGCATATATATAAAGTCTCTGGTTTACTATCATGCAGCAGCTTTAGTCCTGCAAAATAGTATATGTATTGATAGACTGGGAAAAAAGCAAAGTGAAGTCCTCAGAATTATATTTAGCTGTCCAATTACCACCAAAGTTCTCAATATGCAGGAAGAACTAAATATACCTAGCATTCCTGATAGAATATTTCAAATCACCCTAATTATGAGACTGAAGCTTCTGCGTGATAACAAAAGAACATTGTATCAGTTGAATTGTTAGAACACATTCGCAATGGAACTATTGATTCTAAATGGATTCAAAGAACAGCCACTCATTAAAATGATAGGATTTTACGATGAGTGTAAAAATGAAAGATTGCAGCACTTCCTTCCACCCTGGCAGAAATTGTAAATTTCCTTAATTGTAAATACATAGCTGTTAAAATTGAACAAACGCTGTAACAAGCTGACATTATAATTATAAGGTGTGGAGGAGAGATGAAATTGTTAATGTAATAATCTCTGTTGAGGTCTGATAAAGACCTTTTGTGCCCTCTGTAATCCTATTTGCGCTACCGTTCACAGGATAGAGTATGAGGCGCACAATAAACTAACCGCCTCCGGCGGCAACAATCAAATCAAAATCCTCTATTTATGAGAGAATAGTTCAACTTATTACAATATTATGTGTCAAAATTGTTGAAAGTAATGGTCCCTCCTGCACTATTCAAATTAAAATCAGATTCATTCTAAACTATTCTACTTCCTCAGTCCTCCACAAAAAATTCCATACAGTATTTTATAGAGTATGGAGTTGTTATGAACTGTGGCTCAGTTCCAAAGAACTAAGCCACAGTGTGTGGCTCAGTTCTTTGGAACTAAGGCAAGGCGACCTACTGACATCAAACTGCTTGTGCAAGGATCATCGCCAAGTTGGGGCAAGGAGTATGACCCTTGCCAAGCCGTCGTCTCCAGGTGTCAATAATCTTCCACAAGTACCATAAGGAAAGAATCCTGGCAGCCATCCAACATATACATGTGTGTTCCATTGTTGTATTAATATTCAATTCAGCCTTAACTGTAAATTATGTAAGAACTTAACATTCTTGAATAAAATATCTGCTGAATCTTTTATTTTTTTTTATCTTTTATCTGTAAGCATGCCTAGATACATAATTTTCTAAATGGAGAAATTATAACCAAGCTGATAAATTTCTGTAATTAAAACTTGGTGCACTATTCACCTACCTGCATATCTACCTGTTATCACACCAATTTATTTTCTTACTTGCCTAATTACTTACCTGCTTGCCTATTTATCTTCCTATTCACCTTCCTATCTGTCTTCCGCTTTACCTTCCTACAAATTTACTTTCATACCTATTTTCCTTATTAGTCTATTTGCCTTATGATGTACCTCTTTACATCCATACCGATGTATTTAACTTCAAAACTATTTACTTTTCTATTTATATATTTGTTTTTCATATTTAACTTACTACCTGTTTACCTTGCTACCTTCCTATTTACCTTGCTACCTGCCTACCCCAAGGGTTGAAGCACCAGAGGGACCGGCCCACCCGCCACTCTCATCATGTTTTTGTACCAGTCTCTCCATCCCTCTTAATGGTCCTACAAACCCACCTTTTTTTTTTTACCCATAGACCCATAAATCTTTTTTA
Source organism: Procambarus clarkii (assembly GCF_040958095.1). Taxonomy (NCBI): domain Eukaryota; kingdom Metazoa; phylum Arthropoda; class Malacostraca; order Decapoda; family Cambaridae; genus Procambarus; species Procambarus clarkii. Next base: position 17,511,813 of record NC_091218.1, on the reverse strand, counting down.
ATTGAGGGTGGAAGGCTTTGGCACATTAATTGATTTGCTTACATGTGCGCGCTCCTTGGAAGAGCACTGACTTGAGTTGCACTTCAACAGAATGTAACATGTGCGAGATTGCCATCAACTCTATTTTTTTAGTTTGTCTACCACAGACGTGGTCATTTATATAATGCTAATCGGCCATTACATTTTCTTCTGGGCATCTGATTGGGTTAGATATCTCCTGTGTTACATATAGTGCATTGGGTTGTTCAGTACTCACCCAAAGGCGGTTTAGTGATTTTTATTACAAGGTAATCAAAATATATTTTCGAAAATTGTCTTGAAAGTTACCTCGAACTTTACCTGGGGAAATAATTGGATTTTCTTGTATTAATTAATGCCCTCTCATCAATACTTTCTTGAGAAAATTGAGAAGAGATTATAGAGGAAGCAGCAAACTATTCGCTTTTAACTCGAGTGTATAAAATAGGCAGTATTTCAAAGGCAAATTTCGAGTCGCAATTACCAGCATGTTAATCAAGCTGGCACGGGAAGGGTGCCAATTGTAGCACGTCACCAATCTCCTGAAGAACTTGTCTTAAAGAGGTAATATGCCAATCACCCTGCTTTAATAGCTCAGGTTGAAAGTACTCTACATCATTATTTTTAGATTTACTTATATTTATATGTTAATGTTGACAATGAACTCTGCAGGGTGACTGGTGGGTGTACGGGAACTGTCACAGGTGGGTCAGCCCATTTTCCTACTGTAAGAGGGGTCGGCTCCCATGACGACCCCCATGAAGTCGACGGAGATAAAATGGTGACCACCGATTGCATAGATTATCATCATTTGTTCTTAATATCACAAAAATCAGATAATGACATGCAAAGCACATATTCTGCTGGCAGATTTGCATTCTGGAGCTCTCAATACTTAAATACATTGCACAACTTAAAGGGTCGACCTGGGTATCTCATCAAGCTACCCCCGAGGGAGTCGGTCGGTCGAGCGGACAGCACGCGGGACTTGTGATCCTGTGGTCCTGGGTTCGATATCAGGCGCCGGCGAGAAACAATGGGCAGAGTTTCTTTCACCCTATGCCCCTGTTACCTAGCAGTAAAATAGGTACCTGGGTGTTAGTCAGCTGTCACGGGCTGCTTCCTGGGGGTGGAGGAAGAGGCCTGGTCGAGGACCGGGCCGCGGGGACACTAAAGCCCCGAAATCATCTCAAGATAACCTCAAGATAAGATAACCCCATATAATAAAAGACTTGCCTGTCAAGGTACCACCGTTTCTCCGTCAACTGTCTACCCCTGTCAATCATCGCTCTCTGCCCCAGGTACGAGAATCTGATTTAAAGCAAAATGATGTACCAATAATTCATAGTTATTATATCTCTCTTAATAGATATTTTAATAAGTATTTTGTGTAACTGTGTACTATGATGCCACAGCTGTAGCTGTTCTCTAATAAATTTTGTATATTGTTTACGATATGTAAACTCCATCTTGCAGAAAAGTTTTCATCTTAAAATCATTCCAAACAGCAACTTGGCCTTGCTATCCTGAATTAAATAGCCCTGGCTGAAACTAATTTGCATATTCAACATGCCATTTAATCTTTGTGCTGTCAACCTGACCTGAAAAAAAAACTTTAACAATAGCCTAATGTCTTTTTCCTCACTCAAATAGCCCAAAACACGCACACGAACGCGAAATATTCCCCGACCGCAATTTATAGTCCAGGGACCCGGGTTTGATTCCAGGACGAGGCAGAAACAGTTGGGCAGTTTCTCTGACCTAGTGCCTCTGTTCACTTAGCAGTAAATAGGTTCTTGGGAGTTAGACAGCTGCTACGGGCTGCATCCTGTGTATTTACTATTTGTATCTGCAGAATCAAGCTGTTAGATCTTGGACCCCGCCTTTCTAACCGATCTATTTTTCTTCTATTATATCTACTACATATATTTTTATCTAACATATACACACACATCCCCAGGAAGCAGCCCGTAGGAGCTGTCAAACTCCTAGGTACCTATTTACTGCTAGGTGAAAAGGCCCATCAGGGTGAAAGAAACTACTCATTTATTTCCGCCTCCGCCGGGAATCGAACCCGGGCCATTAGGACTACGACCCTCCAGCGCTGTCAACTCAACCGCGAGGTGTGTGTGTGTGTCTGTACTCACCTAGTTGTGCTTGAGGAAGTTGATCTTTGTCTCTTTGGTCCCGCCTCTCAACTGCCAATCAACTGGTGTACAGATTCCTGAGCTTACTGGGCTCTATCATATCTACATTTGAAACTGTGTATGGAGTCTGCTTCCACCACATCACTGCCAAACGCATTTCATCTGTTAACTACTCTGACAATAAAAAAGTTTTTTCTAACGTCCCTGTGGCTCATTTGGATACTAAGTTTCCAACTGTGTCCTCTTGTTCGCATACCACCTGTGCTAAATAGTTTATCTTTATCTACCCCTGCCAATTCCTCAGAGTATTGTATAGGTAGTGATTATGTCTCCCTTAGCTCTTCTGTCGTCCAGTGTCGTGGGGTTTAGTTCCAGTAATCTCTCCTCGTAGCCCATACCCCTCAGCTCGGGGACTAGCCCGGTGGTATACCTCTGAACCTTTTCTAACTTCGTTTTGTATTTGACTAGATGTGGACTCCACACGTTTCATGTGTATGCGCGTGTTTGTATTTAGTCTCCTGAGACTGTCCCTGAGTCTCCATAGTCTCCTGAGACTGATGGATGCCTACTAGTGTATTTAGTGTGTATTTACTATGTGTGCCTGCAGAATCGAGCTATTAGCTCTTGGACCCCGCTTTCCTAACCGATCTATTTTTCCTCTATTATGTCTACTATATATATTTCTCTCTAACATACACACACACATCACAGGAAGCAGTCCGCTGTTCTGTCAAGCAAGCTGTCTAACTCCCAGGTACTTATTTACTGATAGGTGAATAGAGGCATCGCTGCCCAATTGTTTTTGTCTCGGCCTTAACCCGAGCCCAAGCCCGAGCCCTTAGGACAATAACCCGGGAGCCCTGCCAATTTAGCTGGGAGGCCCCAACGTGTGTGTGTGTGTGTTTTGTCCTAGACTTGTTTATGTGGTGCCTAACCCTCCCTATTTATCAAATTTCCTTCTCCCGCTAACCCTGCCTTCCCCCTCACTCCTCTCCCCTTAGGTCACACCTGACAGGTGAGACAAACACAGGGTCAATTGTTGCGAAGGTGAGAGGTGGTGAGGGGGACAAAGTGAGGGGAGTGTCAAGTTGTGAAGGGTGTTAGGGGAAAGGAGACCAGAGAGAAGGGCAGAGGCAGTGACGTCATAAAAGAGAGCAAACGATACCACTGGATACAAAAGTGAGGTCATGGAGAACCAATGACAAAAGCCACACTGACGTCATGTGCTTATTGCTAGACATCAACACTGGAAGAAATGTAATGTAATAGAGAAAGCTTTTATTATCATTTATTTTATGGTCAGTAGGTTTTAGAACAGGCGCTGCTTGTGCAGTGATTAAACTTGCCCAGCGCCTTGCGAGCGATTTGGTCCTGGGTTGGAGTCTTGGCCAGGAAGGATTGACTAGGCACCAATCCTTAACTGTTCGCCTATGTTCACCAAGCAATAATATGGTACCTGTTTGTTAACTGGTTGGCAGGTCTTGTTCCAGGGAAAGCTAACAGACAACGTTTACCATCTTCTTGAGGTTATCTTGAGATGATTTCGGGGCTTTAGTGTCCCCGCGGCCCGGTCCTCGACCAGGCCTCCACCCCCAGGAAGCAGCCCGTGACAGCTGCCTAACACCCAGGTACCTATTTTACTGCTAGGTAACAGGGGCATAGGGTAAAAGAAACTCTGCCCATTGTTTCTCGCCAGCGCCCGGGATCGAACCTGGGACCACAAAATCAGAAGTCCAGCGTGCTGTCCGCTCGGTTGACCGGCTCCCTATGAGGTAAATGAATGGAAAGCTCTCACTCTACTAAAAGGAGTCAGAAATCGTCTTCTCTGTGTAGAAAAAATGCTCTTTCCACTCCTCCGTCAACACAGCCGGGAGAAGAAATGATGTCAGTGAATTAAACATTTCTAATTTTTAGAAACTTGCTAGTGTAATATGACAGAAGAATGTTTTCCTATTTTAGCTATTTTACTAAACCTGCGATAATGTTTGACAAAATATAAAATGGTGGCTACGTGCCGCTTCTCGTCTTAGAAAATCTACTATAAAAATAGTCTTAGTTCCCATATGCTACATGCAAGAGATGGTGGTAATGATTACCTCGTTAAACACAATGCAGCTGGAGAAAGTCCAGAGGTATGCCACCAGACTAGTCCCAGAGCTAAGAGGTATGAGCTACAAGAAAAGAATAAAGGAGATAATCCTCACGTCACTGGAAGAGAGAAGACAGGAGAAACATGGTCACCACATACAAAGTAAATTGAAAAATAAACAGGATTGACAAGGACAGGCTATTTGCAGGGGTGGGACAAAAACATGTCGACAGATGGGAACTAAGTACCCAAATGAACCACAGACATTATCTTCATTGTCAGGATAGTGAACAAATGGAATGTGTTAAACTATATTAACAGCTCTATAGATATGACCGCCCAACAAATTCTAGAACCCTTACAGATCAAATCTGAGGGGCGGGACCAAGAGCCGTTGCTCAGTCTCAAGGACAACTACGTAAGAACACCCAGGTGAGTACACTTCACACTCCGTTCGTCTTAAGATGCTTAACTGGTCAGAGAAACAGCCCCCTCCCCACCCCTTCACCCCCGACGAGCACCAGGCTTATCGCTGTTTACAGCTTTTCTCCCAATCTTTAGTTTTCATTCGGGTTTCTCTTCTATTTCAGTGAGAGTTGGAGAGAGAGAGAGAAAGGGGATGAGGGGTGGTGGTTTGTGTCTCGTAATTCAGTTATTTGCTTTGTTGACCAATTTTTGTTAATTTGTTGGTGTATTTGTTTGTCACTTTGTATCTCTGCAGTTGTTTGTACTAACCTAGATGTGCTTGCAGGATCGAGCTAGACTTCTAGCCCCACCCAGGCCTATGTGTGTGCTTCTCTGCTCGTGCATCTGTCTTTCTCTATATTTTGCTAAATTGAGCTTCTGTCGCCGTTTTATAATGGTGTTTTTTGCAAGTATACTATATTCCACCACTATATACTATATTTTGCAAGTATACTATATTCCAGCACTATATACTATATTTTGCAAGTATACTACACTCCACCACGGGCCTCGAGCTACTGGCTGGCCCACTATGCGTCACTTAATTAGTATTATTTAGGCAGTGGAGTAGATGAGTACTTATGACTCCTATGTTGGCTTCAGTAAGATTATACCCAATGTGTGGGTGTAACAATGTCCTCTACATTGTTAAATCTCAGTGGTAATCAGAGTTCATTTGTGACTCCAGACCGTGATGATATATGTTACAGTAGTCGGCTGGGTATATCTCCACAATGCTGACATTTTTTCTCTTCTTCCGGAATCATTTAAGTCTTTGTCCCATACACCTGGGTGTCCAAGCCTGACGCAGTGCACGGTACTTCTTCCCTTTTAACAAAATAAATGCTTCATTATATGAAGCTTCATTTGCTTCATTTCATTAGTATATGGCACACACAACTTGATAATTGTCCAGGACGAACAGAAACGTCGCCGTTTCTCCATCTTCTGACGTGGTGTTTGGTCATCAAATTTTCAGTCACGTTATTGTAACTTGTCGTCCGACTCTGAACATCTAGTTCTAAACAGCATCTATGAGTATTGTAAACTATATTTTAAGAATTATGAATTCAGGTTGATAAAATTGATTAAATGCTTTAAACATTGAAGAACAGCTCAGAAAATTTATTAAAACCTTTGAACATGCTGAAGAACAGCCAAGAACACTGAAACAAGTTCTGACGTTTCTGAACAACTACCGGTATGAATACTGAAAGAAGCTTAAACATTCTTAGAAACTTTTATAAATATTGAACCTTTTTAATCCACTTTTGCGATTACCAGTTTGCCTGTTAAATACCTTAGTTTTAGCAGCGTTGATTACAAGACCAAGGCTCTCACAAGCTGTATATATAGAATTTAAGATTGTTTACATTTCGCAGTGGGTTTTAGCATGTACAAGGGTGTTATCTGCGTAGCTAAAAGTAATGTTTGCCGGACTAGTTGGGGTTGATTTTAGTAAGGCATTAATTAGAATATTCAACATTTAGTACTCCTCCTTGTGGGGTGCCTAGTTGCATTAATTTACTTTCACTTTTGTAGCCTTGGAACAGAGCAAAGGACAGCTTGGTAAGACAGCCCCGTATCCATTGTAATAATTGTCCATCTATAGCCATTCTTGCTAATTCATACATAATCACTTTCTTATTAGCAATATCAAAAGCATTTTTTAAATCAAGAGATGTTGTGTATTTGTGCCTTCTATCTCCGTGAACAGTGAAAAAAGATTGTGATACCATTGTGTACACTCTTTCCATGTGTGAAATCATTGATATCAGGTGACGTGTGCTAGAGTATGTGCGTGTGTAGGTGACGTGTACTAGACTCTATACAATAATCTATTAAGCACCATTCTCTCAAAGGTTTTACACATGCAACTGGTCTGTGAGATGGGATGAAAAAAATCAGGTTGGTTAGGTTTTGGTACCGGTACCATGAGACTGCTAGTCCATGATATAGGCAGTTGGCCGGTGAGAATTCGCATTAAACAATTCTAATAATGGTTTACATAAGGGACGTTTGGTGGCCGGGATACTACTCAATTTCGGGTAAAGGTGGAAAGTAGTTTTTCCTCGGCCAATGAAGAAACTAAGAAGCGTATCCTCTCCTAGATTCAGAATACATAGTAATAGTATCCAGTTGAAACTTACCCCAGAAACAAAAATAAGATTTCACACCAATCGTTTGAAAATGTTTGTCCAAAGGATAAGGTAAGGAAGGGCAGCAATGATGAAGAGGGGAACATTTTAGTATGACGAACAGAAATTTAAAAATACTTAGAATGAAGGGTAATAGAACTAAAAATGTGAATGTGCTAAGAAGACAGATTGTGAACTGGAACAACAATATAACAAATTTTAATAAAGAATTAATTTTATGCCGAAGGAAGCAAGAGCAGGCCACTACACATGGAAGGGAAAACACCATGTGAGCAACAAGGTGAGGATCAACGATGCAGGAGAGACGAAAGCTCGCACGTATCCAAAAAGGACATGGTTGGAAATGTCAAACGGTGAATCATGGAGTCAGTCTGACGCTCGGTAGAGATGGATGGGGAGTTAATAGGAGGGAGAGAGCCCAAACATGTGGAGGGGGTCGGGCAAGTGGTGATTGGTGTGTCAGGGGTGAGATGGGAGGGATAAAGCCAGGCAGTGTGGTGATGGTGAGGTAGAGTGGTGATGGTGAGGTAGAGTATATAGTGTGTGAGGTATTACATACACACACACACTGACACCTCATATAAACTAAAAAATAGTAATTCCATCACTTAAAACCACGCTTTAAACCACTTGAGATCAGCATCATCACGTCTCCTGCACGGGTACAGAGTACTATGGTGAGTACTGACAGGCATACAAACTCCTAACAGAGCCCCACCAGTGACGAGGGAGCACTGGCAAATGTCACTGCCACCGCCTAAATTTTGTTTATAAACAGAGCACCTCCCCTCCCCCCATCCCAATCACAGCCCAACCAGCGTGACCAAGATAGCATCTGCTGATTGGTGAATGGCACTGTTTACATCTTGACGATTCTGAAACTGCCGGACCAGCAAATGAAACCTTTAATTTTATATAATTATTATCCTTAGTGTTTCATTTTCTATTTTTTCTCCAGTTTTCTTTTTTGTTTTCTTTACTTTCCTCGATTATTGAAATTCTCTGTTTCTGACTTTTGTACTGATGCCGTAAGAAGTCATGCTGCAACACGAAGGAACTCCCAACAGGAATTTAAATTAAAACAATTTTTCAGTGTTGAAAAACACGAAGGCAGTGTTTTTGTGTCTTTTAGTCTGTGTTAATCTGTGAATCTGTTAGTCTGCTTCTGCTAGTCTGTGCATGTGTATCATTCCATTGCTTTCAATATGTTACTTATTGAGGAAGTTAATGATAGGTGGGTGTGTACAGACAAGGTTTTGGTAAGGCATAATACTGGAAAAAGTACCCTTAATTCTGTAAAAGAAATGCTACATGATTTTTCTGAAAACAAGGTTGAGCGTATCTGGCACTACAGTGCAAGTGTACATATGGCCAATGAGTACAAGGAACATCTGAACACTAACTACACTGCAAGCGTGAATTCTAATTTCGACAAGCAAATACAGTATGTTAATCATATCTTGGCCTGTCGAAAACGCTATTATTTATTTGGCCTATTGTTGCAAAATGATTCACGAATCTAAAATTATTGTAAAGCAATATTCATGAATTAACAGACTCGGTATTGTGATAATGCAATTTTGAAGAAATATACTGTTTATACAATGTTGCCGAAATATACTGTGTTTACGTAATGTTGCAGGAATATATACATTTAACGAATATCTCTATTTCTCCACTAGAGACTTAATCGGATAAGCGAATTAATCTCGGATCAGGACAAACTCAAGAACATTTATGATTTAATTTCAAGATTATGAAATAATCTCATCGATGTACGTCAATAAACTCGGGTTTAAGACCTAACTGCATAAAGCTAACTCATTTGTGGCTAACGTACTTAAAGGTACTAGACTCTATGATGCTTGCTGTGGTCTCAAAGATTCAAGACATTAATCTAATTGAAAGGTTTACTCGCTTTAAAATAAAGTGTGCATTATTCAAGTGCCGAGTTTGCTCACTAAACAGTGGATTATAGCAACACTTAATATCATGGCAAAGACTGAACTGAATCTGAGTTTACTTA
>NC_091218.1:17407909-17497909 GCF_040958095.1 Procambarus clarkii | reverse complement strand
GCTGGATTCATGGAGCGAATATACAGTCCATCGCTAATATTTCATTTTCTTCCAGATTCCAGCTGCCTTGCTGTAGGATTAAAGAAACGACTACAATGTGAGTCATAGACTGTCTCAGTTCTACAATTGTCACCTCATGTTGCAAGAAAGAGCAATCAAGACCTACTGTGTGTCTTGCATAAGCCTTCTCACCGTCCATAGGATCTTCCCAAAAGTGGGTCCTCTGGTATCTCTGCTTCACTGGAGATGGTTGTTGCTCAACACTATAATCTGGTTCAGCATATGGCGCGTCAAACAGGCAAAGATTCCAATGTTTGCAGAACACCAGTGTCGAGCACCCTCACCCTATAATGTCAAACAAGTAAGTGACATGACGCTGCCCAATCGTTTACAGTTTCACTGATGCATGATATCATAGTTCTCCTCTCATAGCTAAGTCATATGACCTTTAAAATATCAATGGCGGATATGACGGCAGAGCTCTACCAGTCACCATCTAGTTTGATCAGAATTCTAGACAAAATATAAATAAAACCTGACATCATCCTTATTAAACACATTTAACAAATTTTAACAAAAAATTCTCTGGTAGAAATTCATGCTGGTTGTATTCACCTAGTTGTGCTTGCGGGGGTTGAGCTCTGCTCTTTCGGCCCGCCTCTCAATTGTCAATCAACTGTTACTAACTAAATTTTTTTCTACACAAACACACCCCACCAAGAAGCAGCCCGTAACAGCTGTCTAACTCCTAGGTACCTATTCACTGCTAGGTAACAGGGGGCATCAGGGTGAAAGAAACTGCCCATTTTGTTTCTGCCATCACCGAGGATCGAACCCGGACCCTAGGATTACGAGTCCAGTGCGTTGTCCGCACAGCTATCAGGCCCTTTAGATATGGGCCCTTAGCTATGCTGGTCGTGGATATGACTCCCTGGCAGTTCTTCATGCTGCGTGTGGGCAAGAATTATTTGTTAAGTTTTATTTAATGTTTTAAATTAGCATCTTCCTCTGTCTTTCACTGCCAATGCAGCATCAGCTGGTTCGTTGCATGATTACAGCTCAGTTTTTAATTACTTTCCTAATTACCAACTGCAGTTGCAGCAATGGACGCTAGAGAGGCGCACCCGAAATCCACTGGAAAAGTCTTTGGGTAATTGAATAATGTGCAGAAAGCGATGACATCAAATATCGGTTGCTATATAATTAGTAATGATTACTTTATTACAGTTTGCTATTCTTACAGGGATGCTGTCTACTGTCTGTCTTTTCCCTTGCACCTAAGACAGACATAAACGCACGCACGGACACGCGTGCACACGCGAGAAGGGGTCGGTGACGTTCAAAGAGGAGCGTGAAACTCGATACATCAACAGGGGGACCCTCAATTTGCAGGCGGGCGGACCAAGCATGCAGGGGACAGCAGCGGCCGCCGCCCAGGTATTGATGTCTGGCCACCTGTCACTGCCTGCTCTCCTCGTGTCATGTCTCTTAATGTGCCTACTCTATCCACTCCCTACCCTGCCCCTTCTCCTCCGCTCTTCCCTGCCCTTTCCCTCTTAACTTCCCACACTCTTTCTAACTTGTACAACCCCTTTCTTCGCTCCAATCATCTTTCTATCCTACACCCATTCCTGTTTTCTTCCCTTTCCCTTTCTACCCTGAACCCTTTCGCTTCCCTCACCACTTTCTTCTTTTTTGCTGTCACCTAACCTTCCCCCCCCCCTCTTTTCCTCCCTTCCCTGTTATCTTTACCCTTGACCACTTCCTTCTTCTCCTCACCTATCTTTCCTCTCACATCTTCCCTCTTTCCATCCCCTTCCCTTTTCTCTGTCCTCATTTCCTTTCCCCACTGACAGTCAGCTATGACACTACAAACACGAACAATGTCAGCCATGACACCGACAGTGCCACCATGAACACTGACAGTGCCACCATGAACACTGACAGTGCCACCATGAACACTGACAGTGCCACCATGAACACAGTGCCACCATGACACCAGCGAGCCTTACACACAGACCAGGGCTCTCCTGGTACTTTGGTCATCAGCAAGCTTTGGTTAGTCACTTTATCTCCTTTGTGTGTCCCAGACCGAGATCTGAGAGTACCTGGGAGTTGAGATCTCTGTCTCTCCTGTCATAATTCTCACACTGGTGTACTGCATCACCCACTCTGGGTGCAGTGCAATGTACACTCTTGGTAGAGTGTATATATATTGCTATATGTAGTGTGGTAACCATTCTAGATAAGATTCTACACATACGGATATACTATTTGAGTTGAGTGTCAAAAGTCTTTAGAGTATAGAATACTGTCAGTGATGATGTAACTTTCCGTGTACACCCAAAACGCCATCCTGGGTATGATGAGTGAAGTATACTAAGTCAGTGTGGGTGTAGCATGCCAAATACACCTAGAACACCATCCTGGGTATGATGGGTGAAATATACTAAGTCAGTGTGGCAGTAGCATGCCAAGTACACCCAGAACGCCCCCTGGATATGACATAGTGGCAGCGAGGACACAGAAACTAGAAGTGTGTGAATATTTAAGCCGGTCTGAGCATGGCGGCCGGTCGCCAACGGTATCAAATAACACACTGTGAGATTTATCGACTCCCGGCACACCACTGGTGCCCTGGGGCGCCCTGCACCCCTCCTGCCTCCTGCATTCACTCCGTGTGCACCTGTGTCTGTACAGCGGGCACCTGTCTCTGTACAGTGTGCGCGCGCTACAGATTGTGTATGTGTGAGTTCAAATACGAATGATTGTGTAAAAATGTAACTTGCCTAAATGTATTCACCTGTATGTGATTGCAAGATCTTCAACTCCTAGACACGGCCAATCAGTTAGCGGATATGGCTTCGAACCTTCGTGCATTTTATCATTCCTTTTCCTGAAACTATGTATATCTTGAATGTCTCCTCTGAGCCTTTCCACGTAGCTGGGTGGTTTTGATCCACTGACCAGCCGTCCTACGAACCAAGAGATATTGCACACAATCAACCTACACACCAGGTGGACACAACCCACACACCTGGTGGACACACCTGGTTTAACATGGGTATTGCTCAATGTTTAGGTTTCTGAAATCTACGCGAATGTGTGACAGTGTTGCATACGTCGCTGATTGAATCCAGTTACCATGTGCTTCAGGTCATCTTTTTCATTTTACTTCTCATTACGTGGCATTGTCCCCGTGGCGTCCGACTCCTGTCCATAACCACATCACCTCACAACTACCAGGAATAGGGAAAGGAAGCCATTTCTTAGGCCATGTCTCTAGTATGACGGTACATCAGCAACTTTCTGCAATCCTCCTCTGTATTGATTCATCGTCAGTTGTGCATCGCCAGCAAACAGTGAATAGTTATATCATGTTTTGATATGTTATGTCATTGACGCACAGTATGGCTTATAATAATGATCCCTGTTATACTCCATCTAGTAATTCCCTCCATTCCAATATCTACAGCATCACTACCACTCTTCCTTTCCTGTTGAATATACATGTTATAAATTTGTTTTATACATATACATTTGTTTTACATTTCCTCTTCATCAACCTCCTCCAAAGGATACCTGATCAACCAGGCTGTGACTCATACGTCAGGCTGCGAGCAGCCGCGTCCAACAGCCTGGTTGATCAGTCCGACAACCAGGAGGCCTGGTCGACGACCGGGCCGCGGGGACGCTAAGCCCCGGAAGCACCTCAAGGTAACCTTAAAAATTCTTCTGAGAATCTTGTATATCAATATTATGTCTCCATGATTCCGTCTCGCTATGTTTGGTGATGTTCAGCTCCCTCAGTCTCTCCTCAAAACCTAATCTTCATAGTTCTGGAACAAGACTCGTTTCTTGCTTCTGAAAGTTGGTTTAATTTTATGTTTCTTCTGGTGAGGGTTCCAGGTGGGGGCGACATGCTTCAGAATAGGCCTCACATAGTGGGGCCTCGCGGCTGAGTGGACAGCGCTCTGGGGTCGTAGTCCCAAGCCGTCCTACGAACCAAGAGATATTGCACACAATCAACCTACACACCAGGTGGACACAACCCACACACCTGGTGGACACACCTGGTTTAACATGGGTATTGCTCAATGTTTAGGTTTCTGAAATCTACGCGAATGTGTGACAGTGTTGCATACGTCGCTGATTGAATCCAGTTACCATGTGCTTCAGGTCATCTTTTTCATTTTACTTCTCATTACGTGGCATTGTCCCCGTGGCGTCCGACTCCTGTCCATAACCACATCACCTCACAACTACCAGGAATAGGGAAAGGAAGCCATTTCTTAGGCCATGTCTCTAGTATGACGGTACATCAGCAACTTTCTGCAATCCTCCTCTGTATTGATTCATCGTCAGTTGTGCATCGCCAGCAAACAGTGAATAGTTATATCATGTTTTGATATGTTATGTCATTGACGCACAGTATGGCTTATAATAATGATCCCTGTTATACTCCATCTAGTAATTCCCTCCATTCCAATATCTACAGCATCACTACCACTCTTCCTTTCCTGTTGAATATACATGTTATAAATTTGTTTTATACATATACATTTGTTTTACATTTCCTCTTCATCAACCTCCTCCAAAGGATACCTGATCAACCAGGCTGTGACTCATACGTCAGGCTGCGAGCAGCCGCGTCCAACAGCCTGGTTGATCAGTCCGACAACCAGGAGGCCTGGTCGACGACCGGGCCGCGGGGACGCTAAGCCCCGGAAGCACCTCAAGGTAACCTTAAAAATTCTTCTGAGAATCTTGTATATCAATATTATGTCTCCATGATTCCGTCTCGCTATGTTTGGTGATGTTCAGCTCCCTCAGTCTCTCCTCAAAACCTAATCTTCATAGTTCTGGAACAAGACTCGTTTCTTGCTTCTGAAAGTTGGTTTAATTTTATGTTTCTTCTGGTGAGGGTTCCAGGTGGGGGCGACATGCTTCAGAATAGGCCTCACATAGTGGGGCCTCGCGGCTGAGTGGACAGCGCTCTGGGGTCGTAGTCCCAAGGGCCCGGGTTCGATCCCCGGAAGAACAGAATACAATGGGCAGAGTTTCTTTCACCCTGGCGTTCCTGTTTACCTGGCAGTAAATAGGTACCTGGGAGTAAGACAGCTGCTACGGGCTGTTTCTTGGGGATGTGTGTGTATGGGCGCGTGTGTTAGAGAAATAAATGAAGTAGACATAAGAGGAAAATAAAGTGGTTAGAAAGGCGGGGTCCAAGAACTAATAGCTCGATTCTACAGACACAAATAGTAAATATATCGTGAACACAGCTGTGATGTCGCCCTTTCGACACGTCTGTATGTGTGTATACTCAACTAAGGAACGATCCTAGATGCATTTCTCTGTGTACGTGCTTGTGTACTCACCTAGTTGTGTTTGCGGGGGTTGAGCTCTGGCTCTTTGGTCCCGCCTCTCAACTGTCAATCAACAGGTGTACAGGTTCCTGAGCCTACTGGGCTCTATCATATCTACACTTGAAACTGTGTATGGAGTCAGCCTCCACCACATCACTTCCTAATGCATTCCATTTGTCAACCACTCTGACACTAAAAAAGTTCTTTCTAATATCTCTCTCTGGCTCATTTGGGCACTCAGTTTTCTCCTGTGTGTGTGTGTGCCTGTGCCTGTGTGTGTGTGTGCCTGTGTGTGTGTGTGTGTGCCTGTGCCTGTGTGTGTGTGTGTGTGTGTGTGTGTGTGTGTGTGTGTGTGTGTGTGTGTGTGTGTGTGTGTGTGTGCGCGCGCGCGCGTGCGTGCCTGAGTGTGTGTCTGTGTGCGTGTGCATGTCGTGTCACTGTGTATCGAATTATTAATTTCGTCCACTGGATACCACTTGCGTGTACATTTGCAGTTTAGTGTGTTTGTATTTCTGGCTTGGCGGATGGCTACACAAGCGACTGTAAAAAACACACACACACACACGTGTTTATTCTCTTGCGTAGAAAAACGTCTCAGTTCAATTTAAAATCTTGAGTAAACAAACATACGCATCCACAATTTCACCCCCCCCCTTCCACATGATCCGTATAGTGTGAATAATACGAATAATGCGCAGACGTATGCGGATTCTTGTATGGATCCAAGACGTACAAACACCCCCCCCCCTCCACCACCACAGTCACATCTTCGTGCCTGGGTTCTACTGCGCGACGGAGCTCCCTTTATACTACTGCTCCACACGCTACTCACTCCTTCCTAAAGCCGCCACTGTAAATTTGACACAAGTCGTAACCCACATTAGAAACGTCAAAATTCCATGATTCCAGTAATCTATGTCAATTCCATGTCAATACGCCCTGCAAGACTGGCGGTGGGGGGCTAGGAGGGATTTTGGAATGGGGTGGGTTGGGAGAAGGTGGGTTTTGGTGATGGTTGCGGTCTGGGAGGGAATTTAGTTCAACGCAGATGGTTGATTAGATAGAGGAAAGTGGTATAATATTTATGCTTTGTGACATGTGTGTGTGTACTCATCTAGTTGTGGTTGCGGGTGTTGAGCTCTGGCTCTTTGGTCTCGCCTCTCAACTGGTGTACAGATTCCTGAGCCTACTGGGCTCTATTATAGTTATATTTGAAACTGTGTATGGAGACTGCCTCCACATCACCGTCTAATGCACGTGTGTGTGTGTGTGTGTGTGTGTGTGTGTGTGTGTGTGTGTGTGTGTGTGTGTGTGTGTGTGTGTGTGTGTGTGTGTGTGTGTGTGTGTGTGTGTGTGTGTTTACTATTTGTGTCTGCAGAATCGAGCTACTAGCTCTTGGACCCCGCCTTTCTAATCAACCTTATATTATATCTACTACATATATTTCTGTCTTTTTATTTATCTTTAACACACGCAAAAACATATATATCCAGGAAGCAGCTCGTAGCAGCTGTCTAACTTCCAGGTACCTATTTACTGCTAGATGAACAGCTGCATCAGAGTGAAAGAAACTGCTCATTCGTTTCTCTCTCGGCCGGGAATCGAACCCGGACCCCTAAGACTACAACCCCCGAGCACTTGGGACAGCGCTCTGTGAGCCAGTGGAAGGGTGGTGGGCGGCACGAGACTATTCAGGTGGATCGATTTTGGGAAGGAGGGGGTAGGGGGTTGATCTGTAATGTTATAATCAAAATTTATTACTTTTGCCGCTACGGGCAAAGAACAACGAGTAGAATATTGTTGTAATTTTCCTAAAACCAGTGCATAATGTTTTACTCTAATGTAAGAATATAATAATTGGTTTTATTTTTTGTTTAATATTTAGTCAAGCAGTAGTCGGTGGCATTGCTAAACTCGCCATGTGGTTCAGTATGTGACTGTGGTGTGTGGTTCTCTCTCTCTCTCTTGAAGCTTCCAAAGCACCAGCAATTTAAAAAATGTATAAAAAAATTAAAAGATCCAACGACTAAAAATATTATCTCCGTGGACTAATTAACTAAGATCTATAATTAATATATTCTAGACTCTTTCCAACCACTTCTCATTTGTTTTATTTTTTTAAAGCTTGTTCTGTTACATTCCTTTCCTGTTCCTCCATCCCTCTTCCTCTTCTCTAATCTCCGTCCTTTTTCCACAATCATCTTAATATTCTCTCCTCTTACTACTTTTCCTCACTCTCTCCTCTCCCATGGCCAGTTCTTTTCCCGCTCTCCTTCATCTGTTCACTACTCTCTCCCTTCCAATTCTTCGCCAAACTCTCCTTCCTCAGAATTCTCCCTCTCGCCCTGCTCAGCCACTCCCCTCTCACAGTTCTCGTTTAATTAAGACGGAAGCATTTTCTCTCACAAATAAAAGAAATGCTTTTGTGGGGTGTGGACCCGCCAAAAATCACCCAGTCTTGAGAAATGAGCTAGTTTTGGGTGGACCGCTGGTGGTGAACCGCTGGTGGTGGACCGATGGTGGTGAACCGCTGGTGGTGGACCGATGGTGGTAGACCGATGATGGCGGAGGACCACCACCAATAGTTGTTTCCAAACTCGCTTTATAGTTGTTGGTAGTTGACTGGTGCTGGCTGGAATGTTGTTGACATCCACAACAACCTCGTTATGTGTTTTGTTCTCTGGCTCGTCTGAATGTGCTTTCATTTCCATAGATCACTTTAGAATGATCACAATCGACTTGAGAATAGTCCAGGACGGACCGAAACGTCGTCGTCCCTTCACTTTCTAGTGTGTGGTTTGGTCAACATATTTCAGCCACGTTATTGTGACTCCTCGTCTCCATAGATCCCTTCCATTGGTAGGGACCCGTTTCTTATGACTCCTTGTAGTCGAAGATTCCGAGTAGGAGAGCTGTGGTGATTTAGTTAATTTTACCTGATGACTGTCTATTGATTCGAGATGCATTGGGTTTAATCGGCTGTTTTGAAATGAGTAGTAACCAATATATTATTATAATTGCAACTTGCATAATAAACATTTCCATCTTAAGCGTGGAGGCATTGCTTGCCACTCTGGGTAGTGGAATATGCAAGTGAGCAGGGAGCCGCTGTTGCATGGGTGGATTGATTTACAGAGCCATCCGTGTTGCATGTGACTAAGTGTTGGTGGCTATGTTACGAGTCACTGAGACAGTTTACCGTGACGATAGTTTGGAGAAACATTTCGCATTCCCTACGTGTACCTAGGAAACCCAGGAATGGGGGATTCCATGCTATCAATGACATAAATGTTATCTCGAATTTCCTACCGTGATTCTGATAGGTTGAGTCGCAGTTCCACAGCAAGGACGCTCACGGGGCGATTTGTCGTGTGATGTGGTAAATCGAATCCTTACTATTGAGATATTGTTTGCCTGATAGTGCTTGAAACTTTCTTGATGAGAATGGTCTTCGGAGAAGGCGTAAACGCCTTTTTTGGGGGTTAGGGGTGGAAGGGGAGGGGTTGAGGTGGTTGGGAGATTGCGCGGAGGGGAAAGGAATGATGGGGCGTGGTACAGTAAATAATTAAGTGTGAAACAGGGAATCAAACGTCAATACGATGAGTGTGTGTGTGTTTGGAAGCTAAGTTTGTTGTTTTGTATTATTTGTTCACAAGTATTTGAATATACAGGAGAATGCTTAGACATTGGGTTCATACTAACCTAATTGTGCTTGAGGAGGTAGGGGGCTGAGTTTGGGTTCTTTGGTCGCGTCTCTCAACTGCCAATCAGCTGGTGTACTGATACCAGAGGGGTTTATCACATCTACATTTGAAACTGTGTATGAAGTCTGCGTCCACTACATCACTACTTAATGTGATGTGTACTCACCTAGTTGTGCTTGTGGGGGCTAAGCTTCGGCTTTTTGTTCCCGCCTCTCAACTATCAATCTACCGGTGTACAGATTCCTGAACTTCTAGAGCTCTATCATATCTAGTGTGTGTTTGTGTGTGTGTGTGTGTGTGTGTGTGTGTACGTGAGTGAATGTTTGTATGTTTGTGTTTTAGAGGGGTGTAGGGTAAGACGAGAAGGTGAAGGACAAGGGGCGGCGATGGTAGGATGAGACAGGGAGGCGTGTTTGTATATGTTTGTCTGGGTGGCGCCTACACTTCATTTTTCTAATATATAAATATATATATATATATATATATATATATATATATATATATAACCTTTTTAAATTATAGATCAACTGCTAGTAACATCATGCGAACACTTCATAGTTTGATTTAGACTGCCGCACACCTGTCCAGCCATAACTGTAATTATCTATATATATCACTGACAAATCTAGCTAATTAATCTAAATCTACATTAAACACTATAATATCATAATTATTAAGTGCTATATTGTTATTATGAGTTTCAAGGAAATAATAACAATAATAAGTTGTGTTCACTAACTTAATTATAAATATACAGACATTTATGTACAAAGTTTTTTAATTTGAATTTGATACAAGTCGCCAAGGTTCTCACACAATTTGCCCCCACCAGGAGTTGGTCAGGAAGCAGGCTGCAGGTCAGGAGCAAGGCTGCAGGTCAGGAGCAAGGCTGCAGGTCAGGAGCAAGGCTGCAGGTCAGGAGCAAGGCTGCAGGTCAGGAGCAAGGCTGCAGGTCAGGAGCAAGGCTGCAGGTCAGGAGCTAGGCTGCAGGTCAGGAGCAAGGCTGCAGGTCAGGAGCAAGGCTGCAGGTCAGGAGCAAGGCTGCAGGTCAGGAGCAAGGCTGCAGGTCAGGAACAAGGCTGCAGGTCAAGAGATAGACTGCAGGCCACGACGCAGGCTTCAGGTTACCTCCAGGATAACGACCTCATTGACGCAGGAGTGGCAGGCAGGTCCCAGGAATTCGGGCACGGGTAAAGATGAGGTGTTGACAAAGTGACAAATGTGTGCGTGTTCATTACAGCCCACAACCCTACCACTTGACAAGACGAGGAAGTGAAAATATGTGGAGATAGAGATAGATAGGGGGGGAGGGAGAGGGAGAGGGAGGGAGAGAGAGAGAGAGAGAGAGAGAGAGAGAGAGAGAGAGAGAGAGAGAGAGAGAGAGAGAGAGAGAGAGAGAGAGAGAGAGAGAGAGAGAGAGAGAGAGAGAGAGAGAGACCATCACGCCATGATTACTCCACAGGGAGTACTAATGAAGTCTGATGGAAACTTTAACAACATTAAAGTGAACTACTTAATTACCATGAAGAAAAGAGCCACTTCACCCTTCATACGTGAGTGTGAGCAGCTTTCTCTTCGCTTCATGGTACACCAGACGCTGTGACCTACAGCTGCTAACGAGGATGAACTTTGCATCGCTTGAGGTGACATGATCTATATATACTAAATATTTATGGGTACTGAAAATATTGATTAAAAACAGTATTCATGGAAATTTGACCAACTAACGAATGTGAGGGAAAACTAGGTGTACATTCAGTGTAAAGAAGGTAGCTTCAAACACAACTGGATATGTTAGAAATCAAGGAATTCGGGAGTCATTGCATCAGAAAACTGATGGGAAGGCAGAGACCAGGAGTTGAAGTTACCTCGAATATCATCTTATTATGCCTCACTTTACTGCTGCTGTTGAAGTGCAGATGCAGATAAATGCGCTTTATTTACTTTAGTTTATTGGATTTGATAATCACGTTAAGAAATTAGACACACTAACATAAACGTCTCCTCACCTGCGTTTATACAAAATAAATAGACTCCAAGAAGCAACACACCTCGGCCTCGTAGGGGCCTCGTAGCCTGGTGGATAGCGCGCAGGACTCGTAATTCTGTGGCGCGGGTTCGATTCCCGCACGAGGCAGAAACAAATGGGCAAAGTTTCTTTCACCCTAAGTGCCCCTGTTACCTAGCAGTAAATAGGTACCTGGGAGTTAGTCAGCTGTCACGGGCTGCTTCCTGGGGTGTGTGTGTGTGTGTGGTGTGGGGGAGAAGAAAAAAAAAAAAAAAAAAAAGTAGTTAGTAAACAGTTGATTGACAGTTGAGAGGCGGGCTGAAAGAGCAAAGCTCAACCCCCGCAAAAACACAACTAGTAAACACAATGAATACCAATAGAACAAGAGGGCACGTATGGAAGCACGAGACTCAGATGAATCACAGAGATGTTAGAAAGTTTTCCTTTAGCGTAAGAATAGTGGGAAAATGAAATAAACTAAAGGAGCAGGTTGAAGAAGTAAACTCAATTCAAAACTTTAAAAGTAGATATGAGAGGGAGTCAGGAGTCACTGCATTAGACAACCGGCGGATAGAAAAGCGGGATCCATGAGCTGGTGTTCGATTCTGCATGCACAAAAAGGTGTGTACAAATAGGTGGACATGTGAGTACACACACACACATTGTAATAAGCGACCAGCTACTGAATAACGGGGCCCAGATGAAACTTCCTAACATGTATATATAAGTGAGTACACATACACATACTTCCCTGATATGTGGGTGTATTTATGCACACACCACTCCCTCACACGCGCCCTCCCACACACCCCTCCCCACTCCCTCACACTGTCACCCACCCTACACACACACACTAACACTTTGTATTTCTGTCAAGTGCTCTAATTTAGTTGTTCTCACCTGTCTATGTTATTTATCTTTGTCTTGCTTCACCCCTACACTTCTTCATTCCTCCCTGACTCCCTTGCTCCCGCTCTCTCTCTCTCTCTGGCTTCCATAAAGCAAAGACTGTGCTTGATGATTACTGAATGGGGAGAGAAAAGAAGAGAAGGAATATAGCAGGGCCACAGGGCAGGGCCACAGGGCAGGGCCACAGGGCAGGGCCACACAGCTGATGACCATGGCAAGGAAGTGTATTCAGCTGTTCTCTTCACTAAAGGTTTCTTTGATGTCTAGAGACGATTTTTTTGTGATGTACGCAAAAAGTTTTAGTAAAAATAAATTGTTTGAATTACCTGTTTACGTTTGTTTCACATTATGTAATACTTTTATGAGAGATTCCATTTTAAAACATCATGGAGAGTACACCAAAAGCCAGGTTAACACTTTGCCACTTTGCAACTCAAAAGCCACTCTCACTCAACACTCAAAAGCCACTTTGAGCCGATACTCTTCGAATTGGGCCTAGAGGCCTAACTAGTTACCTCGATCACTAAAAATATGGCCGCCATAGTGGGAAAAATCTCGCCATCCTAGACTCGTGCACCCAACCAAAAATTCACCCAAGGCACCAAGAAAACATTTTGTCAAGAGAACAGCTGTGTACACTTCCATGCAATGCTCACCTCCTGTGTCGCCCCAGTATTAAAAGGGATGGTAGAGGGAAGAAGGGAAAAGAGGAGAACCAGTGTTAAATGGTTTTAGTGTTGGTGGTAATAGCTAAATGACCTCTACTTATGGCCAGAGAGAGAGAGAGAGAGAGAGAGAGAGAGAGAGAGAGAGAGAGAGAGAGAGAGAGAGAGAGAGAGAGAGAGAGAGAGAGAGAGAGAGAGAGAGAGAGAGAGAGAGAGAGAGACAGAGACAGAGAGAGAGAGAGAGAGAGAGAGAGAGAGAGAGAGAGAGAGAGAGAGAGAGAGAGAGAGAGAGAGAGAGAGAGAGAGAGAGAGAGAGAGAGAGAGAGAGAGAGAGAGAGAGAAAGAGGGGTTCACTGTGAGAACGAAGAGATCACTCGTATCTTTCGCTTCTCGTGTCACAAGTATCCCATTACCAATAAAGAACATGGATAATAACAATATGTCTATATTATTTTAAATACAGAAAAAAGTTCTTCTCTACTACATAACTCTGAGGTCACACACCACCTTCTCTACGACATATCCCTCCCAACCTTCACCCACCCCACTCTCACTCTCTCTCTCCCTCATACAATTCAAAATTCCCCACCTCACTCCCAAACACTCGCAGCGATGCGACCTTTCCTTCATCTGATTACCTGAAGCAGGCACCGTATTTCACCTGTCCAATTAAAGGCTTCAGGCAGGGGAGAGGAGTCCCTCGAGGCCAGCGAGGGGAAAGGGGAAATAGGACGGTGAAGGATGAACTGCAATCTATCTCATACTACCAGAATATAAACTACTAGGTTGGTGCAGGCAAATTGTTGTTATTTTCTGTTTAATGTCTACCACAGACGTGGCCATTCGTTTACAGAGATAGCCAGCATATATACATTTTTCTTGTCCTACATGTCTGTTCCACTACATATAATGTAGTGGAACAGACGTCCACTCATCCACAGAGGTAATTTAAGTGATTATATATTGGGAAATTATCATTCTAACCAGCTTATATTTTCGTCTGTTCCATACTGACAGGACCAAAGAATGGCTTCAGTACAGAGCACTCATCCTCAGGCGATTCTAGTATTTTTTATGAGCTTAAATTAAAATTGCATCTTTTACATTACAAAGATGAGTACTTGGGCGAGCTGAGCCTCGCCTTCATGTTGGTATAGGGATGGCAACTCACCTTCCTTCCTTCCCAGGTGTGTCTCGCCTTCCTGCTCTTTACTCTATGTATCTTACATCTCTTTTACTCTTTATTGTAAGGTAGGTCTCGTCCTGGACCCTCCAACCCCCGCCTGGACTCTACAACTCCCGCCTGGACTCTACAACTCCCGCCTAGACTCTACAACCCCCGCCTGGACTCTACAACCCCAGCCTGGACTCTATAACCCCCGCCTGGACTCTACAACCCCCGCCTGGATTCTACAATCCCCGCCTGGACTCTACAACCCCCGCCTGGACTCTACAACCCCCGCTAGGACTCTATAAACCCCGCCTGGACTCTACAACCCCCGCCTGGACTCTACAACCCCCGCCTGGACTCTACAACCCCCGCCTAGACTCTATAACCCCCGCCTGAACTCTACAATCCCCTCCCGTTCTCTCAATCTTAAACCGTTTATACAAATCAAGAACAAAACTGCCCCTGAGGCACTCCACCTTGTAACGTCACTCCAGTCTGGCAAATTACCATTGTGAACTACCATTTGTGCCCAGACAACCCGTTACCCAGCCATCATAGTACACGACCGTCTGAACATATGGATATGGATATGGATTTGATGTCCAAATGGTTTGAAAAGGATAGCCATCTCAAACTCCAACACTGTGCTCGGATACAACTTCAGCAGGCTACCTACCTTCACCCAGTACGTCTTCCAGAAGACAGCTATGGCTAAGGGTTCCCCTGTCAAGGCTATTCCGCTTCAGGCAAGTCTCACCCTACATCAAGCTCCACCTGTACAAAATGAACCATGTGCTTGTGTTGTTTAATGCAACCTTCGGTGAGATTGATACTACTGATGTCTATTACTCTAATATCACCGAAAAAAGATTGACCAAACACTTACAATTTCTATGAACACCTGCCTGGAATTTCTACTTATTTGGTGACTAAATGTTGCACTTAGTCTCAATTTTTTGTTTCCATGAATTTATTGATAATCAACATTAAATTGATGAATTAACATTAATTATAATATTTCAATATTCATGAAACGTCAATGTTGTGACGTTTTGCCTATGCAACCGTGCCAAGGAAGGCCAGGTGCACAGGCAGGTCCCGACTCACCTGTGGACTGTAAACTATGTGGAGAGCCTCATGTCCACTGCAGACGTGGCGTCACAATAACGTGGCTGAAATATGTTGGCCAAACAACACTAAAAAGTGAAGGGACGACGACGTTTCCGTCCGTCCTGGACCATTCTCAAATCAATTCCCTCATGTCTGCTATTCTGTAATAATGAATTTTATAAATCATGTTTATTACAAATATTATCAACCTATCTATATATAAATATCAAATTACAGGGTAATATTATTGATATAGCACAGTAACAGACACTCTCACCTCACTGTTCGAGCTCTTCAAATGATCAGAACAGAAAAAGGTAGCCGCCATCTGCGCCATTTAAAAAAATATGTTGTGACGAACGTTACTCAGCTCCACGGGTCTTGCTGTGACGCGCTACAACGTCGCATTTAGACGTATACTTTACCCAAGGTCAAAAACTGTCGTACTAGAAAATGGTAGCGGCTCGCGAAATTGACGTAATGTTCCGCTTTCTGTTCGTGGGTCCTCTGGCAGGTTAGGATCAGGCACTTTAGTATGACAGTTTCTTGACGTTGGGAACGCTCGCGAGAACAGGTTAGAGTATGACTCTTAAAGCAATAAGAACAGTGTTAAGGCGACGGCGTCCTTAACGGTGTACGGTAACCCTCCCAGTACCAGGAGTCACAGACCACTGACGTCTCCTTAACAGTTATTCAACAGTTTACAAGTTCCACAGGTCTAAGATATTTATATCTTAGCCAAGATGCCCTTGGCACAACCGTGTAACACTTGAAAGCCAACACGGTGCAGTCAGTACATAGCAAGTCACAATGAGTAGATCTTTTAAGTGCACTTGCAAGGACTTTGTAAATCATTATCAGAAAACAAAGATTGGTTTGTGACTCCTGGCTTAGGGTCTCCGTACGTGAACCAGAAAATAGTACATTACCACTTTGCTCAGTCTTCACTCTTCTAACAGCAGTACAGTTGTCTCCAGCAACCTGTGAATAAAATATAAATTTGTAAGTACTAAAATTCTGTAAATTTTACATTAAGCCTACCTCATACTTAATTGGTAAACTATGAAACTACAACTAATTTAAATTCAAAAACTAATAATTCCTATGAACTTAGTTTATTCTCAATTGAAATTTGTTGTAAACACTAATGATAATATTAGTCCAGTGACCCTCGGGGGTTCCCTACACCAACGGCCAATCATAATTGTCTAAACATTGAAAAGGTTTTTTCAAGCATTCGAGATATTTCATTAACTTGCACGTTACTTTCTTTCCAACTTCCTATTATGTAGTCTGAACCTTGTGTACCCAGTGTACTCTGTGTACCGTGTGTACCGTGTGTATAGTGTAGACCATATGTAACATGGACACCATGTGTACTAAGTGTACAATGTGAATCATCAATACACTAGTTTGCATATGTGCCGACTAAACCTCACCTAAAACTAAAACTAGTAATGAAAAGCACAAGAACAAGGAGCTGGGATATGAGGACAAGGAGCTAGATATGAGGACAAGGAGCTGGGATATGAGGACAAGGAGCTAGGATATGAGGACAAGGAGCTAGGATATGAGGACAAGGAGCTGGGATATGAGGACAAGGAGCTTGGATATGTGGACAAGGAGCTGGGATATGAGGACAAGGAGCTGGGATATGAGGACAAGGAGCTAGGATATGAGTACAAGGAGCTAGGATATGAGGACAAGGAGCTAGGATATGAGGACAATGAGCTGGGATATGAGGACAATGAGCTGGGATATGAGGACAAGGAGCTGGGACATGAGGACAAGGAGCCAGGATATGAAGACAAGGAGCTAGGATATGAGGACAAGGAGCTAGGATATGAGGACAAGGAGCTGGGATATGAGGACAAGGAGCTGGGACATGAGGACAAGGAGCTGGGATGTGAGGACAAGGAGCTGGGACATGAGGACAAGGAGCTAGGATATGAGGACAAGGAGCTGGGATATGAGGACAAGGAGCTGGGACATGAGGACAAGGAGCTGGGATATGAGGACAAGGAGCTGGGACATGAGGACAAGGAGCTAGGATATGAGGACAAGGAGCTGGGATATGAGGACAAGGAGCTGGGATATGAGGACAAGGAGCTGGGATATGAGGACAAGGAGCTGGGACATGAGGACAAGGAGCTAGGATATGAGGACAATGAGCTAGGATATGAGGACAAGGAGCTAGGATATGAGGACAAGGAGCTGGGATATGAGGACAAGGAGCTGCATGGGACATGAGGACAAGGAGCTAGGATATGAGGACAAGGAGCTGGGATATGAGGACAAGGAGCTGGGACATGAGGACAAGGAGCCAGGATATGAGGACAAGGAGCTGGGATATGAGGACAAGGAGCTGGGATATGAGGACAAGGAGCTGGGACATGAGGACAAGGAGCCAGGATATGAGGACAAGGAGCTAGGATATGAGGACAAGGAGCTAGGATATGAGGACAAGGAGCTGGGATATGAGGACAAGGAGCTGGGACATGAGGACAAGGAGCTAGGATATGAGGACAAGGAGCTGGGATATGAGGACAAGGAGCTAGGATATGAGGACAAGGAGCTAGGATATGAGGACAATGAGCTGGGATATGAGGACAATGAGCTGGGATATGAGGACAAGGAGCTGGGACATGAGGACAAGGAGCCAGGATATGAGGACAAGGAGCTAGGATATGAGGACAAGGAGCTGGGATATGAGGACAAGGAGCTGGGACATGAGGACAAGGAGCCAGGATATGAGGACAAGGAGCTAGGATATGAGGACAAGGAGCTAGGATATGAGGACAAGGAGCTGGGATATGAGGACAAGGAGCTGGGACATGAGGACAAGGAGCTAGGATATGAGGACAAGGAGCTAGGATATGAGGACAAGGAGCTGGGATATGAGGACAAGGAGCTGGGACATGAGGACAAGGAGCTAGGATATGAGGACAAGGAGCTGGGATATGAGGATAAGGAGCCAGGATATGAGGACAAGGAGCTAGGAAATAAGCATGATAAGATGCTGGGATATGAAGACAGGATTTATGATGTAACAGAGGTTACAAAAATGTCACATTCTCAAAGTTTCAGGCAACATTGATGT
Source organism: Procambarus clarkii (assembly GCF_040958095.1). Lineage (NCBI taxonomy): Eukaryota > Metazoa > Arthropoda > Malacostraca > Decapoda > Cambaridae > Procambarus > Procambarus clarkii. The sequence continues at coordinate 17,479,876 of NC_091218.1, read as the reverse complement.
TTTCATCATGAATATTGTGTCTTGCTTATGTGTTTATTTCTCCCGTCTCTTATTAGCATCCAAAAAATATGTAGGATTTTTAATATCGCTAACAATGCTACATTGCCACACTGATTTGTGTATCACGTGACTGCCGTGTTGCAAGTGCCCTCACCTTGTAGGCCAGATAATATCAGATTAGTACATGTAATAATGGCATTATATTCTGTGCTTCATATGTCTTAAAGCTCCTTCCGGAGGTAAGGAGTGCCAAGATGGCGTCAATTGTGAGGTGTGCTTAAATGGTTGTGTTGTCACAACCACCAGTGAGTTGTGGGTTGGGGAGTGGAAGGGGGTCGGGGGGGGAGGGAGCGGGGATAGGTATATATTAACGTGTGATGGCATCGCAGTTTCAATTCATCTACATCAGAGAGATGATTATCAAGATGGCGCCCACTGGGTGCTCACACTCCCTGGTAAGTGACGTTATCACACGTTACTGGAAGGGAGGAGTGGGCGGCGACAGTCACCAGTGTCAGTTACCACTTGTCATACTGACCACTCCTAATAATGGTCAGTTGTATAGCCAGCTGTGACAGCAGCCAGCTGTAACAATAGCCAGCTGTAGCTAGCCACATGTGACAAAAGCCATCTATGACAGTGCCCAGCTGTAACTATAGCCAGCTGTGTCAGTGGCTAGTTGTGAGTGGCCAGATATGACAAAGCAAGCTGTGACAGTGACATTATAGCAGCGCTCCTCCATCCTTGTCGTGCCCTCCTTTCAATGGTGCCATTAAGTGATTTACCACCTCAGCCGTGGTGACGAGTCAGGACCCAACATGCTCAGAGGTACAGGAGGCACCACGACTCTATAATTCAACCTGTACAGTTTGCTACCCAAAAATATTTAGTGGAATCTGCCTTCCTATTAGCTAATTACCAGCAAATTAACTTTTTAAGTGTATTTCAGCATATATCTATATATGATTCGCGTGCATATGTATTAAATGAGAATCCTCCTGCAGACAAGTTACAGAAATACAGAAATTATTTGAATTATTTCCACTGCGTATGAGTTCATCTTCTAAAACAAATCTGTAATCTCGTACACAAATCGTTTCCTGCACCAGATGACCTTCAAGAGAGGGAATATGGGTCAGAGGGCACCAGTTAACCTCGTTCTAGTAGGAAATGTTGTGTTAACTGCCACGTGTAATTCGATGAAACTCCGAAATTACACTGAGCTTTTCACCTCCTGCCTAGTGAAGGTTGAGAATGTTTCAGACTGTGTGCAGTGTCTCTGAGCCTATTGGGCTCTATCATATCTATATTGGAAACTGTGTATGGAGTCTGCCTCCATCACATCTCTGCCTAATGCTTTCCATTGTTCAGTATTCGATTTTGCATAACTAAACATGTAATATTATCTTATCTATTCTTGAAAACTTTTATTTGTATAAGGGTAAATATTTGATGTATTGATGACTAGTGCCAGAAGAGAAATGAACAGCTTAAAAATGAACATCCTGAATTGACATGATAAATAGGATTATTATATATACTACATTGAACTGAAAAACAGAATTATATATGATAATCCAAACATTATAACCCTGCTAGTGATGGGGGTGCAGCACACACACACACACACACACACACACACACACACACACACACACACACACACACACACACACACACACACACACACACACATACACACACACACACACACACACACACACACACACACAGGTCGCATCCTCCCCAACTCAGCCCTCCTATACATCCCCCCTGCCTCAGCCTCCCAAAACCCCCCTGTCCCTTCCACATTTGCACCTCCACAACGATTCCCCTGCCCCTGCTACATCACACTTGTCAGCGACCCCAGTGGGTCAAGCCATGCCCTCCCCAAACCCACCTTCCCATCCCCCCTCCCCAAATACCCCTTCCCACTCCCCTGCCCCTTCTACCCCATTGACTTCAATTCCATCTACTCCATCCCAGCTTCCACTGCACCCCTCTTCCACTCACCCCCAAACCCCACCCAACCCTCACCCCTCCTATGCACCTCCAGCCCACATTTAACCCCCTCACCTTGTGACCCCCTAACACCTTCCCCCATCTCCCTCTTCCCCTCTTCTACCCCAAAACCCCCACCTACCCCCGATTCCCCCCTATCTAATATACCCTCTCTTCCACTCCCAGCACCCATGCTCCATTCTCATCTCACCTCAGTATCCCTCTTCCCCCCAACCTCTCAACCTCTATCTGACTCTCAGTCTCACTCTATTTCTCAACCCCCCTATGCTATTCAGACCCCTAACTTTCAGACCCATTATGCCCTTCTTACCCCCCTAGATGCCCAGACCCCATTTGCCTACCAGGCATTCCCAGGCACCCCCCTAGCACCCCCCCACTCGCCCCCACAGCCCCCACAGCCCCCACTTGCCCCCCAGACACCCCCCAGTTCCCCCCAGACCCCTGGTGAAAGGGGGAACTCTGACACCCGAGTTTCCAAGAAGAGTCTCAAGGTTTGGTACACCAATGCTGATGGGGTAGCCAATAAAGCAGAAGAGATAAAAGAAAGAGTTAGTGAGGCAGACCCAGACATAGTGGCAATAGTGGAAACTAAAATAAATGGCATGATCTCGGATGCAATCTTTCCAGAGGGGTACCAGGTGATAAGAAAAGAAAGGACACAGAGACAGGGAGGAGGAGTGGCACTACTAATAAAGCGGAAATGGAAGTTTGATGAGCTGGAAAATCCGGGTACCAATGAAAGCACAAGCTTCATACATGGAACCCTGACAGTGGATGGGAAGAAGATTGTAATCTTGATACTCTACAATCCCCCACCAAACAGTAGAAGGCCCAGGCAGGAGTACGAGGACAGCAACAAGACATGTATGGATGAACTGCAGAGGGCAGCAACTTTAGCGCATAGAATGAGAGCGAAGCTGCTGGTCATGGGGGACCTAAATCACGGAGAGATAGATTGGGAAACGAGGAATCCCCATGGCGGGGAGGAGACCTGGGGAGCGAAGCTGGTAGACGTTATTGACAGGAATTTCCTAACACAGCATGTGAAAGAAGATACTAGGGAAAGAGGAGGGGATACGCCCAGCCTATTAGATCTCATTATCACTCAGAATGTAGAAGACATCGAGCAGTTGGAACATGAAATACCACTAGGAGCTAGTGACCATTGTGTCCTAGTCTTTGACTACATGATGGAGTTTAAAATTGTGACCAAAGGACAAGAGGTCCGGGAAAGGAGACTGGATTACAGAAAAGGGGACTACAGAGGGATAAGGGACTACCTGGGAGAAGTGCAGTGGGAGGAAGAACTTAGAGGAAAAACAGTGCAAGGTATGATGACCCAAGTCATATTGAAATGCAAGGAGGCTGAAGATAGATTTATTCCAACAATAAAGAAAAAAAGCAGGAGGGAATATAATAACCCATGGTTTAATAGACAGTGTCAGGAAGCAAAGGTGAGAAGCAGGAGGGAGTGGAGGAAGTACAGAAGACAAAGGACAGAGGACAACAGGATTAGATGTAACAGAGCTAGGAATGATTACATTAACATAAGACGAGTGTCGGAAAGAAATTATGAGAACGATATTGCAGTCAAAGCGAAAAAGCAACCAAAATTACTACATAGCCATATAAGAAGGAAGATGTCGGTAAATGACCAAGTGACAAGACTGAGGAAAACAGAAGGGGCATATACAGAAAGCGACAAGGAAATCTGCGAGGTACTGAATGCAAAATTCCATGGAGTGTTCACTACCGAGCCTGAGCAGCTCCCATTGTTAGAAGAGATTACCCAAGATGAAAGACTATCAGATATAGAGGTGACAGCAGAGGATGTAATGAAACAGTTGACAACACTGGATGCAAATAAAGCTGTTGGACCAGACAAAGTATCACCGTGGATACTTAAAGAGGCAGCGCAGGCTCTCAGCGTGCCTCTGGCAATGATCTTCAATGAGTCACTTATGTCGGGAGAATTGCCCAGTTGCTGGAAGGAGGCAAATGTCGTACCGATTTTCAAAAAGGGGGATAGGGAGGAGGCACTTAACTACAGACCCGTATCACTGACAAGCATCCCCTGCAAAATACTTGAAAGAATAATTAGGCTAAGACTTGTTGAGCACCTGGAGAGCATTGGGTTTGTAAACAAGCACCAACATGGGTTCTGGACAGGGAAATCATGCCTAACAAACCTTTTAGAATTCTATGATAAAGTAACAAGGATAAGGCAGGACAGAGAAGGCTGGGCAGACTGCATATTTCTTGACTGCCAAAAGGCCTTTGATACGGTACCGCACATGAGACTGCTATACAAACTTGAGAGGCAGGCAGGAGTAAGCGGAAAGGCCCTAGTATGGGTGAAGAACTACCTAACAGGAAGGAGCCAGAGGGTAATGGTAAGGGGCGAAAAGTCGGACTGGCGAACAGTAACAAGTGGAGTACCTCAAGGATCGGTGCTGGGACCAATCCTCTTTCTAATTTACGTAAATGATATGTTTACAGGAGTGGAATCATACATGTCAATGTTTGCAGATGACGCAAAATTAATGAGAAGAGTTGTGACAGACGAGGATTGTAGGATCCTCCAAGAGGACTTACACAGGCTGCAGAGATGGTCAGAGAAATGGCTACTGGAGTTTAACACCAGTAAATGTAAAGTTATGGAAATGGGATCAGGTGACAGGAGACCAAAGGGACAGTACACAATGAAGGGGAACAGCCTACCTGTAACGATTCGAGAAAGAGACCTGGGAGTGGATGTGACACCCAATCTAACTCCTGAGGCACATATAAATAGGATAACGACAGCAGCGTACTCTACACTGGCGAAAATTAGAACTTCATTCAGAAACCTAAATGAGGAAGCTTTTAGGGCGCTTTACACTGCCTACGTGAGACCCGTCTTAGAGTATGCCGCGCCATCATGGAGCCCCCACCTGAAGAAACACATAAAGAAACTGGAGAAGGTTCAGAGGTTTGCGACGAGGCTTGTCCCAGAGCTACGAGGGATGGGATATGAAGAGCGGCTGAAGGAACTGAACCTTACGACACTAGAGAAAAGAAGGGAGAGAGGAGATATGATAGGGACATATAAAATACTCAGGGGAATTGACAAAGTGGAAATAGATCAAATGTTCACACGTAATAATAACAGAACGAGGGGACATGGGTGGAAACTGGAAACTCAGATGAGTCACAGAGATGTTAGGAAGTTTTCTTTTAGCGTGAGAGTAGTAGAAAAATGGAATGCACTTGGGGAACAGGTTGTGGAAGCAAATACTATTCATACTTTTAAAACTAGGTATGATAGGGAAATGGGACAGGAGTCATTGCTGTAAACAACCGATAGCTAGAAAGGCGGGATCCAAGAGTCAATGCTCGATCCTGCAAGCACATATAGGTGAGTATATAGGTGAGTACACACACATACACACACACACAAACACACACACACACACACACACACTCTACCACAGTACATGGGCACAGACACCTGAAAAACTCAAAAGGGCTCCAAGAGAGCTCACCTGATGCCCAAGGAGTTAATCGGGAGTCCATGGAAGCTGAAGTGAATTCCAGGGAGCTCATCTGGAATCCAGGAGGCCAGGAAGACTCCAGTGAGGCACCTAACAGATTCTAGAGAGGAATGTCATCAGGAAGTCAGCCTGGCCACCCGGGCTCCAGCGGCGGCTAGCCAGAGAATGAGATAATTATTTCTATTGTTCTTCCTGAAGCTTGGTGTGAATAGTGGTGAGAGGAGCCGCCTTCGTCGGTGTTGGGGAGGGTGAGAGAGTGCGATTGAAGATGAGGAAGTTGGATAGTGAGGGAGAGAGTGGGGATGGGGATAGATGTAGCGGACAGAGATGGAGGACAGGTGAATCACCCATCACTGGTGTCCACCCACTGATATTAACAAGCCCATACCTAGCCCACTGCACTGATACAAACAGCCCTTCAACCATACAGATGTGAGCAACCACAACAACATTCAACCCATCATCGCCACCTTCCTTAATACCAAGGGTTAAGCACCTCCGCCAGAAAGGAACAGCGCCTTGCAACATTTCTCGCAGGATCAAAATTCTGGTGAGGATAAGACGGACACCACCATGGGATCTAATCCTAAGTTCAACCGCAGATATTTTTATCATGTGGATTACTCCTTCGCCGGCGCCGGCGTCATTCCCTGAGCCCCTGGGGGCCAAATAAGACCCTGGAACATGGGCATAGACAAGATTGTTGTTATAGATTCAGCTACTCGGAACAAGTTCCAAGTAGCACGGGCTATGGTGAGCCCGTAACTTACCTGGCACAGGAGCGGGGCAAGAAGCACGGGCTATGGTGAGCCTGGTCTCCATAGACAAGAGGTGCAGGGTAGCTATGCCCCCACGTACCAGCTGAGCCCTGAAGCATGGCCATGAGCAAGGGGCACGGGGCCACTATGCCCCGGCCCGGGATTACCCATGCCCCTAAGGATGCACGTGACTGGAATACACAATGAGGGTCTCTGTGTCAAAGACAATGGGAGGCACTTCGAACGGGTGACGGAGGTAGAGGAGGGGGAGGGATGATGAGGGGGGGAGGGATGAGGAGGGGAGAGGGGAAGGGATGAAGAGGGGGGGGATGAGGGGAAGGAACTGGGCAGCAGTGAGGATTATCTTTCAATTTGATGGTATCGCGAGTCCAAGTGGCCGGTCACACCATTAGGTGAGTACCTGAGAAAGAGGAAGAGGGGACAGGGAAGAGAGAGGAGTCAAGATGCAAGATGCTGAAGGGTGAAGATGATGGATGCAAGATGCTGAAGGGTGAAGATGATGGATGCAAGATGCTAAAGGGTGAACAGATGAGAAATGCTAAAGATGTGAAGATTAGTGAGGTTTGAAATGTGACTTGACATATTAAGGATTCAGCTCACTTTACCTTATTTAATGCAGCTAAAACCGTCACCAAAAGTTTATAGTTTTTAAGAATAAAATTTACGAGATCCCGAGTCTTACTTCAAGTTATAAACAACATCTGAAGAGTGACTGACGAGCTCATTTTGCTACATTCATGACGACCACACGTCGATGATTGCCATGACGTAATGTTGACGACGAGAATTCGGACAGAAAATGACTGCAAAACACATCAAGTTTTGAGGAAGCATCAGGAAATGGCAATTAGAATTCAACCCCAATAAATGCAATTCAATGACGAATGGGAACATGGAGTAAACCACAGGAAATCACAATCATATTAATATTTTGCTTAGGAACAAAACAGTAACTTTAAAATTATTGGGACAACGTAAGAGTCGTGTCAGATAAACTCGCGGTTTCCAGCAGGCACTTCAATGGTGTTCCAGCATGAGTGTGCAGTCCCTGTGGTGCTTGTACTGGAGTATGCAGCTACCATGGGGCTGTACTGGAGTATGCAGCTCCCATGGGGTTGTACTGGAGTATGCAGCTCCCATGGGGCTGTACTGGAGTATGCAGCTACCATGGGGTTGTACTGGAGTATGCAGCTCCCATGGGGCTGTACTGGAGTATGCAGCTACCATGGGGTTGTACTGGAGTATGCAGCTCCCATGGGGCTGTACTGGAGTATGCAGCTACCATGGGGTTGTACTGGAGTATGCAACTCCCATGGGGCTGTACTGGAGTATGCAGCTACCATGGGGTTGTACTGGAGTATGCAGCTCCCATGGGGCTGTACTGGAGTATGCAGCTACCATGGGGTTGTACTGGAGTATGCAGCTCCCATGGGGCTGTACTGGAGTATGCAGCTACCATGGGGTTGTACTGGAGTATGCAGCTACCATGGGGCTGTACTGGAGTATGCAGCTACCATGGGGTTGTACTGGAGTATGCAGCTCCCATGGGGCTGTACTGGAGTATGCAGCTCCCATGGGGTTGTACTGGAGTATGCAGCTCCCATGGGGCTGTACTGGAGTATGCAGCTCCCATGGGGCTGTACTGGAGTATGTAGCTACCATGGGGTTGTACTGGAGTATGCAGCTACCATGGGGTTGTACTGGAGTATGCAGCTACCATGGGGTTGTACTGGAGTATGCAGCTACCATGGGGCTGTACTGGAGTATGCAGCTACCATGGGGTTGTACTGGAGTATGCAGCTACCATGGGGTTGTACTGGAGTATGCAGCTACCATGGGGTTGTACTGGAGTATGCAGCTCCCATGGGGCTGTACTGGAGTATGCAGCTCCCATGGGGCTGTACTGGAGTATGTAGCTACCATGGGGTTGTACTGGAGTATGCAGCTACCATGGGGTTGTACTGGAGTATGCAGCTACCATGGGGTTGTACTGGAGTATGCAGCTACCATGGGGCTGTACTGGAGTATGCAGCTACCATGGGGTTGTACTGGAGTGTAACGGTTCTATTGTTACGTAAAGTATGGTGACAAATAAACACAGACACTAAGATACTATATATATATTTGGTCGAATATACAGAAGTACACAGGTGATACTTTGGTGTGAGTTGAGCGCACTGAGCGTCGGTACAGTATCTCGCAAGTGTCTGCTCTAGACCACACTTGAAAGTAGACTAGCCAATGTTCGCTACTCCGCTGCTTATATGCTCGGGCAACACCTCACTTTGTTGCCCAGGCAACGCCTCACCTCATTCATCTCCAAAGGTTGACAGGAATATTAACAATGCATTTGGAGTGAGTATATTATTGGGATAATCTACTCGCTACAGGAGTATGCAGCTACCATGGGGTTGTACTGGAGTGTGCAGCTACCATGGGGCTGTACTGGAGTATGCAGCTCCCATGGGGTTGTACTGGAGTGTGCAGCTACCATGGGGCTGTACTGGAGTATGCAGCTCCCATGGGGTTGTACTGGAGTATGCAGCTACCATGGGGCTGTACTAGAGTATGCAGCTACCATGGGGTTGTACTGGAGTATGCAGCTACCATGGGGCTGTACTGGAGTATGCAGCTACCATGGGGCTGTACTGGAGTATGCGGCTCCTGTGAGTCCTGTACTGTAAGCCAGCTCCACCTGCATCCTATTCCCCGCAGACAAATAGTGAAGAACACATAGATTGCATTAAAGATACAGAACACAAAATAATTTTCAGCAGAACCTAAACACCGGAGGAGCAAAGGACGTTCTTCAGGCCCATCATAACACTTATTATTATTAACATCTTTATTGACAAAATTAATTACAATTTTGCCTAATCTGAGGATTTTGATAGACTTATTAAATTGAGGTTAATGCTAGTATTCACTGTCACGCAGGATAGAGGGTCATACATAAGACAATAGGTCTAAACTGTAGGCTGAAGCACATATATATCATGGTTACAATCAATGTTTTAATGTGTGGATATGTGAAAACAACTTTCTAACACAAGACGGATTGTGTTATAATGAGGCAGCTGACGCCCTCATGGCCACTAGCTGCCTCAAAATAAACAAAATACCAAGTGTTGAGAAGCCTTAATATTTATAGTGAGAAAAAATAATGGTTCGAAGGTTTCTAAAATTTTGTCTAATGCCGACGATCATATAACCTTTTAAGGTCATAATTAGAAAAGACGAGCTGGGAGGGAGGGAGGGAGAGAGAGAGAGAGGGAGGGGGGGAGAGAGAGAGAGAGAGAGAGAGAGAGAGAGAGAGAGAGAGAGAGAGAGAGAGAGAGAGAGAGAGAGAGAGAGAGAGAGAGAGAGAGAGAGAGAGAGGGAGAGAGGGAGGGAGGGAGGGAGGGAGGGAGAGAGAGAGAGAGAGAGAGAGAGAGAGAGAGAGAGAGAGAGAGAGAGAGAGAGAGAGAGAGAGAGAGAGAGAGAGAGGAGGAAGTGAGGGAGAGAGAAAGACATACAGATCTGGGCATTGCCTGGTTTCCTTTCTAGTGTGTGTAATGTATAGTATATATATATATATATATATATATATATATATATATATATATATATATATATATATATATATATATATATATATATATATATATATATTTCAACCCAAATTAAACACACAATTTCCCGTTACCGTCGACAGCAACGCAATATAAAAATGTTTAAAACGTTAGAGGCTTCCTGTAAATATGGAGTCAGCAGACAGCGTGGTTCCCACGCCTCAATACGCCAATGCCTCATTCATTTGGAAGCCTTGCATCTGCCCAGCTCATTCCAGGCTGAATGAGGTTTGAGCTCGAACGGCGCTCCATTCCCTGCTTATTGAGTCTCGTTCGTTACGAAACCTTGCATCTTAGTGATTCATTTTAAGGCGAATGAGGTTTCGGGTCTGAAATGACGTTGCATCTCTTACTCATTTAAATTCTCGTATATACCTCGAATCTACGTTTCCAAATTCACCGCGGAGCTCAATTATGCTTGAAGCTTAATGTTTATTTTGAATTCCAATATATTTCATACATTAGCTTCTGTTTTACTAAATTTGGAAGGAATGGAACTTAGTTGAGAGCTCAGGCGTTCTTGGTGCGCGCTCATTTCCCTACCAACGCCCTGCCTCACTGATGAAGGTTGGGGGGGTTTAGGCCCAAATAATCCGCTTAGGAAATTTGATTCTGAGGTATTCGAGGCTTCGATGAACACAAACACATGAAAGAACTCAAACGCACCGAAGCATGAAGCTGCAGACGTTCCGGTGCTCTGTGTTGCGTTGCTGTGGTCTGACCAGGAAATTATTATATCGAAATTTAAGCTACATCCATTCATAGTTATAATAGCAGATATTACAGGGAACGAAGGCACTGGCACTGCATTTGTCGTCGGGAATTAAAAGAGAGACTGGGCCCCAGGAGCTAAAGCTCAGTTCTGGTATCCATGTTAGGCAAGAACACACCGCTGGTTGAAAACACCGAAGCTGCTGTCGCAATACAAAAATATTATTCGATCTTGTTTTGGAGAGTGGTAGAGGAAAACGCTTAAGGCCTAACTAAGCTAACTTTCCAAAGGTCTCTGGGGATGAGAGCGTGAATGAGGAGTGTGTGTGTGTTAAAGGTTGAGAGGTGGGATCCAAGAGCCGCAGCTCATCCTCTGCAAGATGAACTAGCTGAGCATAAATGAACACAGGATCAGGGTGTAAGAGTATACGCATCATAGTGTGGAGTTGGTGGCACGTGTTGTGAACGTCAGCACCACTCTCACCAGTACACAGTCTCCCTCATGTTTACTGTTGTACGCACCAAGGGTTAAGTCAGGACAATGTGCGTACGGCAACACGCATCATAGTTTACGCTTTTTCTTGACAACACCCACCTACACTTACCACCAGCCACCCACCTACACTCACTAGCAGCCACCCACCTACACCCACTAGCAGCCACCCACCTACACCCACCAGCAGCCACCCACCTACACCCACTAGCAGCCACCCACCTACACCCACCAGCAGCCACCCACCCACTAGCAGCCACCCACCTACACCCACTAGTAGCCACCCACCTACACCCACTAGCAGCCATCCACCTACACCCACTACAGCATACCTTGCTATTAACACCACACATCAACCACTCTGCGATCACTTAATCATCCGCCAAAGAACTGAAATCGCAATCAGTTCCCAGATTGGCTGCAGTGTGTTGGGACGTTTTGGGAGCAACGATCATGCAATTTCTGTTAGACTTTGTAAGGCTTGATTGCATATTGAATCGTTTTGCAAGTTCGTTTGCAATAATATGAAGCCCTGACCAGTCGACTGCAAGCCACTGTTGCCTTGTTCCAAACGATTGGATAAACTGCCATTGCCAGATACGACGTTAACAAATATTTAAATTCCTATCAAGTATCTCTGCTAAATATACTCTCGTTAAATCCTCTCTTGAGCACATACCTTTATTAAATTATATGTTCTCATAATCACATTTGCGTTTAGAAATGCAGCTAGTTAGCGCAAGCTTTCAACAAGCCTTGCGCTTCTTAATTAAAGCTCTACACATTTCAATTTCTCTGAGTTACCTCGAAAATTTGAAATTATGTTTTATATATACGATAATTAATTTCGATATTTAATATAGAGACAGAGTCGAGCAGGACGAAGAGAGAAACAGAAGAATATAGAATATAAAACGAATATAGAAAAAGAAGACAGATAACATCACACACACAGATAAACTGTGGCAGACACAGAGACAGAGATAGAGAGAGCAGGAGACGGGGGAATGGAGAGGAGTATATTTGAAAAGAGAGAAGGAGAGGGGTGGGCGACAGGTGGACAGGGGAAAGAGGTGAGGAGACAGACAAGAGTGAGAGGGAGTGACGGGGGATGTTGGGGAGAAGGGGGAGGGAAGAAAGGTGGAGAGGAGGGTGAGATGAGAGGAGAGAGGGAAGGGGAGGGGATAGGGAAGGTTGAGAACCATACAAGAAGATATCTCAAGTCTTGACCAATTCTAGATGGGCTAATCAAGGCATCAGAGCCTTCAACGTCACGGAGATGTCAGCGGACTTACTGTTACATACAAGGCAAAAGTTTTCAAGGTTTCCCCATTTATCCCAACTTCGTGGACGACCAGTGGCAGCGCCTTTCTCATGAAGTTCACTCCATCAGCTATCATTCACTCCTGGGCTGACTCACATTTGGCACAAGGTTGTTCCACTTGCAGATACACGTGATAACAAGACAACTCACCAGATGAAGGTCTTAGCACACAGCTCCTGATTCATTCTGTTCCCTACTTGATTGTTAATTCGCGTCTAATGTTATTCATAATGTTAACAAGATAACTACGCTCACCAAAAATGAATCTCTAGGGAGAGGCTTGAGATAAGCTGATGTAGGATAACACCTCTTGCTGTTTTATGGTGAACTTTAATACAGTTCTTAATGAACCCAAGTGTAGTTTAATGAGAGAGAGAGAGAGAGAGAGAGAGAGAGAGAGAGAGAGAGAGAGAGAGAGAGAGAGAGAGAGAGAGAGAGAGAGACACGACCCGGGAACACAATGGACTCTAGCACCGACGAATACTCCATCTAGAATAATTATAAATACGAGGTTCGAGGTGTCAAAGTGTAAATTCCGCTGCTTGCCATCCACAGTGTTGTTATTGTGGCGCTGTGAAGTGTTATTCAGTATGGCACTGTTCCTCACTGACACTGCCAGTGGCACGCTGCTGCTGTTCCTCTCTGGCACTGCCCTGGACAGTCATTTTCCCGGGTCTGGCACTATTCCCCGTCCGGCACTGGGGGGTAATTAACGCTAAGACAGTATCCAGGCGCCAGTACCAGCAGGCCCCATCCCCCCCCCCCCAACCCATCCTTTCTAACCAGCTGCTCCTCGTTACTCCTGCCTCCTCAACTTCCTTAATGTACTCCTGCAGGGTAAACACGCCTCCTGCATCGTCTCTGCTTCCTCTCATATTTCTTATCTCCTTCATAAACATCAGTCCTTGTTATAAAAGCCACCAGGAGTCCCCTTCTGCCCATAGGATCTGTGTTAGAAGGGACTCGTAGGCACCGTGAGTGCCTCCTCCCTCACTGGTGCTGTCACACTAACACACTCCAGACACGGCCCGGGCCACACACACTAGTGTCTGTCTCTACTCACCTATGTGTACCTGCAGGATCGATCTGTTAACTCTTGGACCCCGCCTTTCAAACCATCTGAGGTCTAATGTGCTGCTGACTTCTGACCTTTTTTTCGCTCTATCATATCTGCTACTTGTCTGTCTGTCTGTCTGTCTGTCTGTCTGTCTGTCTGTCTGTCTGTCTGTCTGTCTGTCTGTCTGTCTGTCTGTGTGTCTCTCTCTCTCTCTCTCTCTCTCTCTCTCTCTCTCTCTCTCTCTCTCTCTCTCTCTCTCTCTCTCTCTCTCTCTCTCTCTCTCTCTCTCATACACACGCACACACAGACACATGCATACGCATAAACAGCCCAATAGGCTCAGGAATCTGTACACCATTTGATTGACGGTTGAAAGGTGGGACCAAAGAGCCGGAGCTCAGCCCTCCCACACGAACAATTAGGTGAGTACACACCTCCCCAGGATACAGCCAGCAACAACTGAGTACACCCCAGGTACCTATTTACTGCTAGGTGAAGAGGCTCATCAGGTGAAAGGAAACGTGTATCCGCTTATTCTCCCCCCACTTGGGGTCCACAGTCTCTATACCTCGTCTATGTCTCCGGATATCTCGTATGTTGTGATCAGGTCTACTCTGGCTCCTCTCTGGTGATGTGCGGCTCAGTTCTCTGGGGCAGTTGCTGCGTTTCGCACTCCTGTGCCTCCCTGCAGCCTCTTGGCGGCCCTGAGGAATGCCTCGGTTTCTTGTTTGTTATTTGCATTTTTTTGCTTGACGAGGTGCTAGTTTCATGTTGGTGCTTCATATATTGATATTGGTCTCACGTAGGTGGTGTACAATGTTTCTGGACGATTATATAGCAAATCTCTCTCTCTCTCTCTCTCCCCCCTCACACTCCTCAGGATGTGTGTGTGTGTGTGTGGAGGGGGAGGGGGTGGTGCGAAACATCCACCCTTGGTTCCCGTTAACGCCTTCCCCCATCTACCCTCCCCCCCCCCATTTAACCCCCCTTCACAACAGGCCGGATGCCCCCCCCCACCCCCCGCCCGTAAATATTCGCTAATTATGTTAGTTTTGGAGAATTCATGCGTCACGGGTCCCGGCGCCATGCTAATTGGTGGAGGTGGAAGAGGGGAGTGGAGGGAGAGAAGGCGGGGGGGAGAGGAGGAGAGAGGAGGGAGAGGGGGAGAGGAGGGAGAGGGGAGAGGGGAGAGAAGGGGAAGGAGAGGGGAGAGGAGGGGGAGAAGGGGAGAGGAGGAGGATGAGAGCAGAGGAAGCAGTAGAGGGCGTGCATATCGTTTTCTACCCATAAGGGGAGACTATTATTCCAACTCTTCCTCGTCATTAGCGTCTGGAGACCGGCAGTAAACACGACGCAACGGCTTCATTTGGGAGTCCAGATTATTTGATTATCTGGATTACTGAAAGCATATATCCCAGGCGAGGCCCAGAGGGCGTACCTCCCAGGCGGGGCCCAGAGGGCGTACCTTTGGCGGGTTACAGGGGGCGTATCTCCCAGGGGGGTTACAGGGGGCGTACCTCCCAGGGGGATTACAGGGGGCGTACCTCCCGGCGGGGCACAGGGGCCGTGCCCAACCTGAGCGGTACTAGAGTGTGTTGGAGGATGAGGGAGGACATTTTTTAGCGATTGATACGCTTTTCATAATATAAGTTATCCCGACGCAATTTGAATGGTTTTATCAGTGAATGTATTAAATTAGAAATACTATGATTGCATACCTTGCTAATATTTGCTAAACGAAGCATATATCTGTGCAATCCCTCCACATCTTTACAGTTGGAGATTATCAAGGTCTTCTTCTACTGCATTAACAAATTCATTTTTTGCATATTGCAGAATCATTATTTTAGCACAGACATGGATGGTTCAAATGGTGAGCAACAAGTTCTGTTTTCTTCAAAATATGTTTTGATCCTTAAGACTGATGTCAGGAACTCTATCCCATTCGATTTCTCAGTTCAGCTTTCACAAATGTTACTCTCTAAAATACCCGCTCAACCAGGGGTGGTTGAGCGGGTATTACTAAGTGGCCAGGTGTATATTCTTAATGCAAACCCAGCGAGGTCAATCATCATGGGCTTTTCACTAGCATTCTTGACATTTATTGGTCCAAAATGAGAACCCAAATGTTGGCATTTTTCCTCACAAATGTTGGTCCAGTTAATGGTTAACAGAATATGCCACTGACTTTGACTGTAACCTATCTACCGCTGCCCACTGGATGGGGGGGGTGCGGTGTGCAGGATAAACATATCAATAGTGACACTAGCTCTCCACACATGTCAGTTACTTAATTTAGAAACTGTACCTGTGGTCGGTCTCGAGCCCATTGATGATGTGACAATGTGCATTGAATTTTGTAACTAGCTCATCAAGATTGTAACTTGCTGAGCAAAATGAATAATGGGGTTCAGTTCCTGAGTCCATTATGTGCCTCTGTAACCCTTTCCACTACCGCCCACAAGATGGGTATGGGGTGTAAAATAAATGAACTAAACTAAACTTCGACCTCGACCAGTGGGAACTTCTCGTGGCTGGAGGAGACGTCACCCACCCAGTCAACTCGTGAACACTTGACATCTGATGGTAGACAACACTACAAAGGGGAGAAGGAACAAGAACAGGGAGACGCCTCCAGAGTGAACAATGAGAAGAACATGTCTTTACTAGTGTTTGATTTAGTTTTCCTTACTCGTAACATTAGTAAAACAGAGAGAGAGAGAGAGAGAGAGAGAGAGAGAGAGAGAGAGAGAGAGAGAGAGAGAGAGAGAGAGAGAGAGAGAGAGAGAGAGAGAGAGAGAGAGAGAGAGAGAGAGAGACTGACAGAGAGGAAGAGCGACCAGGAGAGGGTCTGAGCATCCATCATGAGGGAAGTGGATAGGTGTCACATATGCCTTAATTGAAGGTGTGTTTGGTCCTCTGCCAGTAATGGATAGGCCAGCAAGCCCGGTAATGGATGAGCCACAGCACACAAAATCTTATCACTTGCACATTTTGTGTGTGTGTGTGTGTGTGTGTGTGTGTGTGTGTGTGTGTGTGTGTGTGTGTGTGTGTGTGTGTGTGTGTGTGTGTGTGTGTGTGTCGAATGTGAATTGCCAATCGACTTGAGAATGGTCTAGGACGGACAGAAACGTTGTCGTCCCTTCACTTTCTAGTGTGTGGTTTGGACAATATACAGCCTCTCTACTGTCTAATATATTATGATGAACTTCCCACTACGCTCTCACTATTTGCGCCAAAATTGTTTCTGCTATTTAGACGAATACGGCAATTTACTCTTAACTCGCCAAAAATTCCTGTCTTGTTACTTACACGACAGTATAATCTACTCATATTGACAACGCAAGAATCTACCTTTAACTTGCAAACATCAATTTGCCCCACTTACCAATCACGCAGAAGGAACCAGCATTAACTCAACATAATCACATTTCACCCCTCGCCAAATTCCGCGTTAAATTCACGAAACTCACTTTCCCACCCTCGCCAACACCCTAAACCCAGTTTCCAACTCGCCAAAATCCATATCCCCCACGTCGCCAATCACGCCAAAAATCTTCCCCATTAACACCGTCCCATCACGGGAATGGACAGAATAGGGTTGCCAGAGAACGCTTGTCGGGGTAATTCAATATCCGGATTGGTTCGGAAGCGATTAATAGCGTCCGTTTCCGTCTGTAAAGTGAACACATATTATTTCATAAACGTTTGGCTTGCAAAACGTCTAGATTCATTGTATTCCAATTAAACAATACTAATTACAACAATTATAATAATTTTAATAATTAGAAAACTAATAAAAAATAGAATATTACTAAATATAATTAGAATATTACTAAATATAATTAAAATATTACTAAAATTAAAATTTCAATATAAATAATAATATTACTAGTAAAAACTAATGATTATATAAAATTCGAATCTTTTACATTTGTAAATAAAGAATGGTCTGGAAACGTAACAGGGATGGCAAAGTGGAGTCAAAATACGCGTTTTAAAAATTCAGGAACCCACACTCGAGCCCAACTTCCTTAGCTGGCCTCCCATCATGTCTGAGATTATTGTGTATATAAAATGCCTTGGAGTATCAGAGAGAGAGAGAGAGAGAGAGAGAGAGAGAGAGAGAGAGAGAGAGAGAGAGAGAGAGAGAGAGAGAGAGAGAGAGAGAGAGAGAGAGAGAGAGAGAGATAGACAGAGAGAGAGAGAGAGAGAGAGAGAGAGAGAGAGAGAGAGAGAGAGAGAGAGAGAGAGAGAGAGAGAGAGAGAGACAGAGAGAGAGAGAGAGAGAGAGACAGATAGACAGAGAGAGAGAGAGAGAGAGAGAGAGAGAGAGAGAGAGAGAGAGAGAGAGAGAGAGAGAGAGAGAGAGAGAGAGAGAGAGAGAGAGAGAGAGAGAGAGAGACAGACAGATAGACAGAGAGAGAGAGAGAGAGAGAGAGAGGAAATGAGTCAATGAGAGATAATAATTAACACTTTACCTTCCTTGTTATGTTACTTTAATTTGAACAATAAATGCCAGGAAATAAACAATTTAAATGCCGGTCCCTCACGTGACATAGAATATATATACAATGATAACAAACTAACAAATGGATAAAATAATTATTAAAAAATAAACAAAGCTGACTGCAAAAAATGCATTGGCAATCAGTGCGTGACAGTTGGCTAGGATGCCGGCACCAGATTGGCTGATAAAATGGAAGTGACCTTTCGACCAGTGAAGATCAAATTGCCAACTGACACTGACTGCCTGATTCAGAGCTATTGCCTCTCGTTAGCGCTCGTTTCCAAGCACGCAGCTGATTGGTGAACGAAACGGTAACAGCACAACTACTGAACAACCTCATGCTTGGAACTATTTGCACCGTGATCATTGGTGAGCTCAGGTGAGGTTATCTATGCTTACTGACAAGCTCGGCGATGATTAGTGATGCTCAGAAATGATTGGGCACGTTTTCAATCACCTAATACCTGTTTTCCTCCCTAACAGTAAATAGGTACCTGGGAGTAAGGGAATTGTAATGGGGGTTGCATCCTGGGGTCTACATATATATATATATATATATATATATATATATATATATATATATATATATATATATATATATATATATATATATATATATATGTCGTACCTAATAGCCAGAACGCACTTTTCAGCCTACTATGCAAGGCCCGATTTGCCTAATAAGCCAAGTTTTCATGAATTAATATATTTTCTCTATTTTTTTTCTTATGAAATGATAAAGCTACCCATTTCATTATGCATGAGGTCAATTTTCTTTTATTGAAGTTAAAATTAGCGTAGATATATGACCGAACCTAACCAACCCTACCTAACCTAACCTAACCTATATTTATAGGTAAGGTTAGGTTAGGTAGCCCAAAAAAGCTAGGTTAGGTTAGGTTAGGTAGGTTAGGTAGACGAAAAAACATTAATTCATGAAAACTTGGCTTATTAGGCAAATCGGGCCTTGAATAGTAGGCTGAAAAGTGAGTTCTGGCTATTAGGTACGACATATATATATATATATATATATATATATATATAAATATAAATATATATATATATATATATATATATATATATATATATATATATATATATATATATATATATATATATATGTCGTACCTAGTAGCCAGAACGCACTTCTCAGCCTACTATGCAAGGCCCGATTTGCCTAATAAGCCTAGTTTTCATGAATTAATTGATTTTCGACTACCTAACCTACCTAACCTAACCTAACCTAACTTTTTCGGCTACCTAACCTAACCTAACCTATAAAGATAGGTTAGGTTAGGTTAGGTAGGGTTGGTTAGGTTCGGTCATATATCTACGTTAATTTTAACTCCAATAAAAAAAAATTGACCTTATACATAATGAAATGGGTAGCTTTATCATTTCATAAGAAAAAAATTTGAGAAAATATATTAATTCTTGAAAACTTGGCTTATTAGGCAAATCGGGCCTTGCATAGTAGGCTGAGAAGTGCGTTCTGGCTACTAGGTACGACATATATATATATATATATATATATATATATATATATATATATATATATATATATATATATATATATATATATATATATATATATACACACACAGGGGCCTCGCGGACGAGTGGAGGCAGCGTTGTAGTACTACAACACCCTGGCAAATGTGTGTATGAGAGAACTAGTAGCAGTGTGTATATGTAGTAGATATATATGATAGTCAAAACATAGGTCGGCAGTCAGCACATTATTCAACCGGCAGTTAGAAAGGCGGGCTCCAAGAGCTAACAACTCCATCTTGCAGGCACGAGTAGTAAATGCGTAAAACACTCACACCCTACACACACCCTCAACGCACACACGTTCTAATGATGGAAGTGTTTAGGCAGCGTCCAGAACACCTTCTCCCATTCCTCACTCAGTCTCCTGTGTTCTCTCTCTCTCTCCTTCCCATCACTCCTGCTCCATCACCCTTCTGTATCCTTCGCCACCACGCCTCTCCCTCCATCACTCACTTTCCACCATCACCATTAACACCAGCGCTTGTACCCTTCCCTCGGGCCTCCTCGCCCTCCATCTCCAGCTATTCACACAACGACTGACACTCACAAATGGAATGCACTAAGTGAGACGGCGGAGGAAGACTCCTTTCACTGTTCTAAATGTATTATAGAACCTCATAAGCTCAGGAACCAGTTGAGAGGTGGGGCCAATGAGTCGGAGCTCAACCCCAGTGAACACAATAGAGCGAGTTTACTTTCACGAGTACATTCACAGGGTCGTATAAAACTGATCCATACATATATGCCCTGAACACCACAAATCTCAGCACCAATTCTTGCAAATGCAACACCAGTGTAGAGTCAACATATTGAACAACACAAAACAGAACTGTTAAAATGCGCACGGCACAAGACTAGTACCAGAGATGATACGTTTGAGATAAGAAGAAAGACTGAAGACATTAATCCTTACACAACTGGACGACATAAACTCGAGATATCATTACACATAAAGTACTCGAGGGCAGTGACAGATTAAGCCAAGGAGAGAAGCTTTCGTATCTGTGGTAGACGAACAAGCGGACATAAATGGAACCAAAGTATCCGAATTTGCTACTGGAACATTTAGATTTTTTCCAGTGTAAGTAGAGAACAAAATTTAAGTTGGCTCGGCGACCTTGCTACTAGTCGACTCAAAGTTGAATGACAAGATCCAAGAGTTGAAGCTTAACCATCACAACGACAGCTAAGCTTCAACTTTGCCTAGCATGGGTGGCAATAGGACCAGAGGCTCCAAGTTGGAACTAGAGACGCGAATGAGCAAGAGAGCCACAAAGCTCTCTATAGTGTACATAAACGGCAGGTAGAGCCTATAGAGGCCAGCCCCATTGACGGCTTCAAAAGCAGATATGACAGTACCCAAGAGATTCGAGAGTTGCTGGACCAGATGACCTGTCGACAAGAGGCGGGGCCCGAGAGATCAAGATTTCCTTCCCCTCGATACATTTCATGTCTCTTCCCACCATCTCCTCTCTTCCTTCTCACTCTCTACATTCTGGATATTCTATTCTCCCCTTCCCTCCTTCAGGGTCCTGAACGTATTCACCCATAACACCTTCACAACACCTCTCCCCTCCCCTCTCTCTCCCCACACAGGGAGCGTGACACAGGGGGCGTGACACACTAGGCGTGACACACCAGGCGTGACACAGGGGGCGTGACACACTAGGCGTGACACACCAGGCGTGACACAGGGGACTTGACACACCAGGCGTGACACAGGGGACGTGACACACCAGACGTGACACAGGGGACGTGACACACCAGGCGTGATACAGGGGACGTGACACACCAGGCGTGACACAGGGGACGTGACACACCAGGCGTGATACAGGGGACGTGACACACTAGGCGTGACACACCAGGCGTGACACAAGGGACGTGACACACCAGGCGTGACACACCAGGCGTGACACACCAGGCGTGACACACTAGGCGTGACACACCAGGCGTGACACACCAGGCGTGACACACCAGGCGTGACACACCAGGCGTGACACACTAGGCGTGACACACCAGGCGTGACACAGGGGACGTGACACACCAGGCGTGACACAGGGGACGTGACACAACAGGCGTGACACACTAGGCGTGACACACCAGGCTTGACACAGGGGACGTGACACACCAGGCGTGACACAGGGGGCGTGACACACCAGGCGTGACACAGGTGTGTGAAATTTTTTTTTAGTTAGTAACAGTTGATTGAGAGTCGAGAGGCGGGCCGAAAGAGCAAAGCTCAACCCCCGCAAGCACAACTAGGTGAATACAACTAGGTGAATACACACACACACAGAGCAGTCAAACCAAAGAAAACAAAAGGATTAAGGAAATCATTTGCAGTCATTTGAGACATTTGATGCTGGGAAGGGGAGGGATGGGACAGGCCCGGGTGAGAGAGGGGTGAGAGGAGGAGGAGAACAGGAGGTTCTCCGTTACACAGTGTGCCCGTAGCCCCCATCTTCGTCTTAAGTTTCTTTCTCCTTTCTCCCTCTCCCACTCTTTATCCTCGTCTTTTCTATTCCCCCTACGCAATCTCTTCCCCCTCTCCATTTTACCCCACTATCTTCCCCTCATCTTGTAGCTGCCTCTTTATCTCTCCCCTCAACCCCCTCTTCTCTCTCCCTCTCCTTTTATCGTCCCCTTTCTAAGACTGTCGTTTCGTGAGGGTAATATGGTATTGTTGTGTGTATATGGATGTATGGTTATTACTTCACGGGAGGGAGGGGAAGGGAAGGGAGGGAGGGAGGGAGGGGAAGGGAAGGGAGGGAGGGAGGGAGGATATCGCAAAAATCCCGATGCACTCGACATGGGATTTAATTTTTGGAGCTTCATCCATAAAATTATATATATATATATATATATATATATATATATATATATATATATATATATATATATATATATAATATATATATATATATATATATATATATATATATATATATATATATATATATATATATATATATATATATATATATATATCGTTCCATACAGCAAGAATTATCTAACAAGGTAAATTTTCATGAAATATTAAAAATTTTCTTTTTTTTTAGGGGTGGGGTTATGAAAATAACATGAAAAATAACGTTTTCATTGTATTATGTATGACTGCAAGTTAATGTTGAGTCAAAACTAACTAATTTGGACCAGATGACCTAAAATTGATGAGTTTTCCAGGCAAAGCAAAATATTTTTTTGATAAAAGAGACTGAAGGAAAGTGTCCTTCTTTATAATTGGCCTGACACGGGGTCATAGCTGGACTGTGCCAAGCACCACAGTGGCCGGACAGAACAGGGCACCTGGACCGGCCAGAGCGGCTTAAAACAAAGTTTTTTAGCTAGTTAGTTTAGTTAATTTACTATGCCTCTCATACCCATCTTGTGGGCGGTAGTGGAAAGGGTTACAGAGGCACATAATGGGCTCAGGGACTGAACCCCACAATTCATTTAGCTAAGCAAGTTACAGTCTTGATGAGCTAGTTACAAAATTCAGTATAAGTCGTCACAAAACAAAGATAAACAGGAAATACTACACAGGGAATCAGAACCCATAATCTTACGCAGAGAAAAGATATAATAAACTTAGGAAAAGAGAGAGAGAGAGAGAGAGAGAGAGAGAGAGAGAGAGAGAGAGAGAGAGAGAGAGAGAGAGAGAGAGAGAGAGAGAGATAGAGAGACCTGGGGACATTTGACTGAGAAAATAAGACTATAGGAACTCTCGCCTCCTGAGATAAAACCAGAGGAACGCGACAGGTTTCAGATTAACATGACAAATTGTCTAAGACTGCTGGGGGAGCTGAGAAGATTGCTGGGGAGCTGAGAAGGTTGCTGGAGAGCTGAGAAGATTGCTGGGGAGCTGAGAAGGTTACTGGGGAGCTGAGAAGATTGCTGGGGAGCTGAGAAGGTTACTGGGGAGCTGAGAAGATTGCTGGGGAGCTGAGAAGGTTGCTGGGGAGCTGAGAAGATTGCTGGGGAGCTGAGAAGGTTGCTGGGGAGCTGAGAAGATTGCTGGGGAGCTGAGAAGGTTGCTGGAGAGCTGAGAAGATTGCTGGGGAGCTGAGAAGGTTACTGGGGAGCTGAGAAGATTGCTGGGGAGCTGAGAAGGTTACTGGGGAGCTGAGAAGATTGCTGGGGAGCTGAGAAGGTTGCTGGGGAGCTGAGAAGGTTGCTGGGGAGCTGAGAAGATTGCTGGGGAGCTGAGAAGGTTGCTGGGGAGCTGAGAAGATTGCTGGGGAGCTGAGAAGGTTACTGGGGAGCTGAGAAGATTGCTGGGGAGCTGAGAAGGTTACTGGGGAGCTGAGAAGATTGCTGGGGAGCTGAGGTTACTGGGGAGCTGAGAAGATTGCTGGGGAGCTGAGAAGGTTACTGGGGAGCTGAGAAGATTGCTGGGGAGCTGAGAAGGTTGCTGGGGAGCTGAGAAGATTGCTGGGGAGCTGAGAAGGTTACTGGGGAGCTGAGAAGATTGCTGGGGAGCTGAGAAGATTGCTGGGGAGCTAAGAAGGTTGCTGGGGAGCTGAGAAGATTGCTGGGGAGCTGAGAAGGTTACTGGAGAGCTGAGAAGATTGCTGGGGAGCTGAGAAGGTTACTGGGGAGCTGAGAAGATTGCTGGGGAGCTGAGAAGGTTGCTGGGGAGCTGAGAAGATTGCTGGGGAGCTGAGAAGGTTACTGGGGAGCTGAGAAGGTTACTGGGGAGCTGAGAAGATTGCTGGGGAGCTGAGAAGGTTGCTGGGGAGCTGAGAAGATTGCTGGGGAGCTGAGAAGGTTACTGGGGAGCTGAGAAGATTGCTGGGGAGCTGAGAAGGTTACTGGGGAGCTGAGAAGATTGCTGGGGAGCTGAGAAGGTTGCTGGGGAGCTGAGAAGATTGCTGGGGAGCTGAGAAGATTGCTGGGGAGCTGAGAAGATTGCTGGGGAGCTGAGAAGGTTGCTGGGGAGCTGAGAAGATTGCTGGGGAGCTGAGAAGGTTACTGGGGAGCTGAGAAGGTTACTGGGGAGCTGAGAAGATTGCTGGGGAGCTGAGAAGGTTGCTGGGGAGCTGAGAAGACAGAAGAAGGCTGCTGAGAGACAGGAGAAGGCTGCTGGGAGACAGGAGAAGGCTGCTGAGAGACAGAAGAAGGCTGCTGAGAGACAGAAGAAGGCTGCTGAGAGACAGAAGAAGGCTGCTGGGAGACAGGAGAAGGCTGCTGGGAGACAGGAGAAGGCTGCTGAGAGACAGAAGAAGGCTGCTGAGAGACAGGAGAAGGCTGCTGGGAGACAGAAGAAGGCTGCTGGGAGACAGAAGAAGGCTGCTGGGAGACAGAAGAAGGCTGCTGGGAGACAGAAGAAGGCTGCTGGGAGACAGAAGGCTGCTGGGAGGCGTGGTTCTCAATCCATGCTTCTTTTGAATTATAGTTTTGAAATGCGTTATTTTGTATTTCAGAGTATACCTCCAGTCCTGCCTTAATATGACCAGCAGATCTCTACCTCCAGTCCTGCCTTAATATGACCAGCAGATCTCTACCTCCAGTCCTGCCTTAATATGACCAGCAGATCTCTGTCACGGTGATGACATCAAGATATCCAGAACGATACACAAGGGGAGCAGTGAGCTGCACTCACTCCTCAGCGGCACTGCAAAGTCTCAAAAAAATTAGACAGGAAACAAAGGGATAGTAGTTGTGATCAAGAGGAAGGTGAAAGTGATATCCAACCAGGGATGGATGGTCAAGTTCCTGTTGGACAGGAGAATTGAGGAGCACATCAGTGAATCTGTTCGCTGGTATAATGAAGTCACAGCTGGCAACTTCGAAAAGGAGGAGGCCGAAGAAGGGAATCCGTAACTGCACGAATTCGTCTTTAGTGAAAGTACCCGTGGAGTTTCCAGATGGAAACAATAGCTGAGAAGCGAAGTTGCAGAATCTGCAGCATGAGTGATGGACATCATCTGGACCATTACCTGAGAGAATGTGCCCATCTAAGACACATTAAATATATGTATATTTTAATAAACCCAACATTGTTTTTTCAAGGAAAACATTTTGTCATATACAGATACTGTCCTTAAAAGGTTCCCCCACTTTGCAGCCGCAAGATTACGTAAACCCGAGGGTTGTAAGATGTTAATCCCTCGGTTTACAGTCTGTTCACTTGAGACAGTTAAGCAAGTTCCAGCTGTGGTTGGGTACAAGTGACAGGATAAACAACCCAGCGGACTTTCTTCCTATTAGGGAGTGTTGTACATGCTGCTACGGCGGTGTGTCCGCCTGCAGGATGAGTGGCGCTGCCGAATGAGCAAGCCTTGTGGGGAAAAGCTAAGCATTATAATTAAGGAGACTGGGAAAGGTGCAGTAGATGCTGAGGAGCGGTGTGATGTGATGTTTCTAGCGATGATGCAGTGGAACAGTGTGGGACGGAGCTGTGGCTGAAACCATCACCGCTGCGGCTGCGGCTGGGACCTCAGAGGCCCGGCATCTCCCCAGCATCTCGCCTGCTTCATCTCTGGCAATTCTTTCCCAATTAAGATAAAGCCATTAGTCCCCCGCGGCGACCCTTTCATCGGCTCATCTCCCGCCCTTCTCTTCCTTATCCCCCCAACTCTCTCTCTCTCTCTCTCTCTCTCTCTCTCTCTCTCTCTCTCTCTCTCTCTCTCTCTCTCTCTCTCTCTCTCTCTCTCTTTCAGATTCTTCTCCTCTTTAGTTTTCACTTTCTACAGCATCAATAATGATGTCAATTCGTGAGAAGAGCAGAGCTCAACATCTCTCACCACTGTTGGAATACAACTGATACACAGCACAAGATCTATACAGACATACACTTGTGTAGACATACATACAGGTCACAGCATCATGCATGCCTGTGTCAGATGTATACAGCAATTCATACATGACAAGTATAAGTTTATACAGTGATACTTCTTTACAGGTAGCATACACGCGGTAGTTTATAGGGCACACAAGCTGTGTATACCGTATAGAGACGACCGGCTGTTGAACACCCGGTTGCTGAACAAGTTATGAACACCAGTATAACATGTTAATGAACACGTGACGAACACGGCTGTCACTTCACGTTCATGGAGCCCCCCCATTGTGAACGGCCTCCACCCCCCCCCCCCAATCCTTGTTTAGTAATGTTAACGACCTCACAGTTCTCTGACCACTCTGGTGTACCTGCCCCCATCCCCTCCCCATTTCATATGACCTTCCTCTTGCCCCACACACCTTATCCTCTCCCTTTCCTTTTGCTCACCTGCTTCTCTACACGTTATGCTCTACCTTTCCCACTTGCTTGCCTACTCCTCCACCTCATCCTTCCATCCCATTTGCATAATTTCTCACGTTCTCCTCCTCTAAGTTCTTTCTCACTTCTACCACTCATTTCTTCACCTGTTTCCCCTTCCTTCCTTCCTTCCTTCTGCCCTATTCCCTTATAACTTACATCTACTGCTATTAATCCTGCTATCTATTTCTACTCTTCTCCTCGCTCGCTCCCCTTCCTCTTCCCTAATCTTGTCTTCTCTCTCTCTCTTTCTGGAATTGTATTTTATAAGATTTTTATCATTTCTCTTGTAATTTTCTTCTGATTTTTCATTCTTATTTTCGTCTTCGTATTTTCTTTTACTTAGTTAGCTTTCTCTTCTCACTGTGTTTC
The DNA here is from genome assembly GCF_040958095.1 of Procambarus clarkii. NCBI lineage: Eukaryota > Metazoa > Arthropoda > Malacostraca > Decapoda > Cambaridae > Procambarus > Procambarus clarkii. Next base: position 17,452,649 of record NC_091218.1, on the reverse strand, counting down.
TCACCCTCGTGTGAGTATGCTATATATATATATATATATATATATATATATATATATATATATATATATATATATATATATATATATCACCTCACAAATACGTGATAAATTATCTCATACAATATCATAAATACAATATAAATTATACACAATTTTGAATCACACGTCCCAGAATAAGAGAGGATGGAACTTCTCAGCCAGAAATGGTTAGAAGTAGTTTGTTCCTGCCTTAAGAGAGAACAATAAAAGACATAAGATTAAACCCATGAATGAAATGTACTCACACGAGTAAAAAAAAATATATAGATAATTTGTCAGCTAACTCAACCTACACATTTGAACTGAAATGAAAGTGACAAGACAATTCGGTTCGTTCTGGACCCTTATTAGGTAACTGAGCAACCAGGTACTTGCAGGTGGGCCACCCCCCCCCCCTGCTGGAACAAGCGAACAACTATAATAACCCCTTGGCGGAACAGTTCACTTGCTGGAATAATCCCTTTGCTGGAACAACTCACCTGCTGGAACAACTCACCTGCTGGAACAACTCACCTGCTGGAACAACTCACCTGCTGGAACAACTCACCTGCTGGAACAACTCACCTGCTGGAACAACTCGCCAGCTGAAACAACTCGCCTGCTGGAACAACTCACCTGCTGGAACAACTCGCCTGCTGGAACAACTCGCCTGCTGGAACAACTCACCTGCTGGAACAACTCACCTGCTGGAACAACTCACCTGTTGGAACAACTCACCTGCTGGAACAACTCACCTGCTGGAACAACTCACCTGCTGGAACAACTCACCTGCTGGAACAACTCACCTGTTGGAACAACTCACCTGCTGGAACAACTCACCTGCTGGAACAACTCACCTGCTGGAACAACTCACCTGCTGGAACAACTCACCTGCTGGAACAACTCACCTGCTGGAACAACTCACCTGTTGGAACAACTCACCTGTTGGAACAACTCACCTGCTGAAACAACTCACCTGTTGGAACAACTCACCTGTTGGAACAACTCACCTGTTGGAACAACTCACCTGCTGAAACAACTCACCTGTTGGAACAACTCACCTGTTGGAACAACTCACCTGCTGGAACAACTCACCTGCTGAAACAACTCACCTGCTGGAACAACTCACCTGCTGGAACAACTCACCTGCTGGAACAACTCACCTGCTGGAACAACTCACCTGCTGGAACAACTCACCTGCTGGAACAACTCACCTGTTGGAACAACTCACCTGCTGGAACAACTCACCTGCTGGAACAACTCACCTGCTGGAACAACTCACCTGCTGGAACAACTCACCTGCTGGAACAACTCACCTGCTGGAACAACTCACCTGCTGGAACAACTCACCTGCTGGAACAACTCACCTGCTGGAACAACTCACCTGCTGGAACAACTCACCTGTTGGAACAACTCACCTGCTGGAACAACTCACCTGCTGGAACAACTCACCTGCTGGAACAACTCACCTGCTGGAACAACTCACCTGCTGGAACAACTCACCTGTTGGAACAACTCACCTGCTGGAACAACTCACCTGCTGGAACAACTCACCTGCTGGAACAACTCACCTGCTGGAACAACTCACCTGCTGGAACAACTCACCTGTTGGAACAACTCACCTGCTGGAACAACTCACCTGCTGGAACAACTCACCTGCTGGAACAACTCACCTGTTGGAACAACTCACCTGCTGGAACAACTCACCTGCTGGAACAACTCACCTGCTGGAACAACTCACCTGCTGGAACAACTCACCTGCTGGAACAACTCACCTGCTGGAACAACTCACCTGCTGGAACAACTCACCTGTTGGAACAACTCACCTGCTGGAACAACTCACCTGCTGGAACAACTCACCTGCTGGAACAACTCACCTGCTGGAACAACTCACCTGCTGGAACAACTCACCTGCTGGAACAATCTACTTATTACACCAGACAACAAAAAATTCCATTCCCCTCCTCGTGGTGCGCGCTCCAGTCATCACAACCCTTCGTGGTGTGGCCGTGAAGCGTTCAGTACACAGCTGCCGCTTTAAGAACACTTAATCCTGCCCATTATGATGCCTCTCTCCCATTCCCTTACTCCCTTCCTCTCCCTTACTCTTCCTCTCCCTTACTCTTCCTCTCCCTTACTCTTCCTCTCGGAATTTCCTGAAAGACGGAAGACTGCCCTCATTCACTGCTTTAATCTCCCCTTCACTTCTCTTCCATCTCCCCATATTTGTATTTCACTCTCATTCACCTGTCCATATATTTATATTCCCCTATCTCACCCTTCCCCCATTACTACCGTTCTCCATCCTTCCCTCCTCTCCTCAGTTATCCCCTTTCCCTTTTCATCTACTCTGTCTGTGCAGCAATTTTTATCATCTTACTGTCTTGTTTCCGTTTTTCTTCTATTCGTTCTCCTTCTCCCTCTCACTGCCTCTATAACTTCCATATCTATTCACTAATCCTAATCGTTGTGTACGTCTATAAATTATTGATAAAACTCCTAAATCAAAATGTAGATTATGCAGTACATAGTTGTAGTAATTATATGTTACGCCACTATCAAGACTCGCAAGTAATGTACGGAACTTTTGTAAACAACTCTAAGTGCACAACCGTTTCTGTGCACAGGTTGTGATTTCACTCATCTGTTTTACAATTTAATATCTGCGCAGATTTTCTTTCCATGTGTCTCATTTTTTTTTTACATGCCTCTTTCTTTCTTTCTTTCTTTGTTCTTCTTAATGTTCTTCATTCCCTATTTTGTCTCTCTCCCTCTAATTAGTATTATAATTTTGTTGACATTTATTAGTTGATTTATCTCTCATTCCTTTCCTTGTTAGTTCCGTCTTTTATCCTTTATTTGTTTACTGTTTTTATCTTCCGTTCTTCCCCCTGTCTTTCTTAGTCCTTCCCTCCATATATATATTAGTGCCGCCTCCTCTCGCTGGCTGCCAGGCTGGGAAGGGAGCAATGCGGGCGTCTCTTTAACGCTGATACCAATATGATCCACTCTCCCGCATGGTGTACTGGACTCCCTGCAGTGGGCGGTGTTGGTATTGTGTGGGCGGTGTGGGGAGTAGTGTGGGCGGTGAGGGGGAGTAGTGTGGGCGGTGAGGGGGAGTAGTGTGGGCGGTGGTGTGTGGGGGTGTAGTGTGGGCGGTGTGTGGGGTGGTAGAGGTATTGGCTTCCACCACAAAACTTCCTGAGCTCCACAAAAGCACCTGACCTCCACAGAGTAGCCAGAGCTGCACACACAACATATAAACAAAAGCCTTCCCACAAACAAGAGGTGTACCAACTACTAAATAGCCTCATCCAAAAAGCTTTTGCCGATTTGTTTTTAACTATATCATCTCTCGTTGATCTTATCTTTCATACAAGAAGAAACGCGTCTCTCTCTGAGAGAGAGAGAGAGAGAGAGAGAGAGAGAGAGAGAGAGAGAGAGAGAGAGAGAGAGAGAGAGAGAGAGAGAGAGAGAGAGAGAGAGAGAGAGAGACTGTCCATTCCAAATTCCCAATACTTCTATATATTGCACATTTTTTTAATATTTTTTATACAATGTATAACTAAAAATACACAATGCAAAAGTCACCCGTGTGTGTACTCACCTAGTTGTATTTACCTAGTTGCGCTTGACGGGGTTGAGCTCTGGCTCTTTCGTCCCGCCTCTCAACTGTAATTTTTCACACACACACAGAGTAGTAGACAAATGGAATGCATTAGGAAGTGATGTGTTGGAGGCTGACTCCATACACAGCTTCAAGTGTAGATATGACAGAGCCCAGTAGCTCAGAAACCTGTAGGAGTTCTCCCGTAGCCTCGGGACTGGCTGGTCAGGATGTGCCCCTCGTCCGGTTTAACACAGGCCTAGTCCTAACATTGAGCCTTTAGCGTGCCCAATCGTTCAGGTGCAGCGGTACTAAGTGTGCGACACCTTTACTACCAACTGTTGTAGGTTGTGGATAGCTGGATTGTATAGAACTTCATGCAGACATTATTTGTGAGGCGGTATCTGGAGTCTACCCAGAGGTACAGTGGGACGGCACTGGGCCGCCTTGTGGTGTACCTGGCCCCACGCTCCCCTCGTGTGTAAAATAGTCCTTGGGCCCTCCTTCCCAGGGTCGTGGTTTGTGTGCGCGACTGGTGGTGTGTTTACATGAGGTGGGTGACAGTGTCCTAGCCTGGGCGAGTGGTGGAGCCCTGGGCAGCTACCCTGTGCTGCGCCTCCTGGCCCGTTGTTATGGCAACCGGACTCAGTACCACCCTATCTTCTGTTGTGCTTGCTAATCCAAGTGATCTCCAAGCAATGGATCCTGAGCCCGCCGCCGAGGAATATGTTGATGCTCGAAGTGGGTTGCAGTCACCCGATGACATGGAACCCGATGCTGATCTGGATAACGGAAATGAGTGGCACTTGCAACAATCACGGAATGCGAGAAGAAAGTCTAAACTTGCAGACTCTGCTGATGGCGATGAGGACATTGGCAATGATGACAGAAACACCGGAACCCGTGTGAAGACGGTGGAGGTGGGCGGTGGTGGGCCCACCCAGCCAGGGGCCCGCCCACCCAAGCCTCCTATTGCTCCCCGCGCTGACTATGTGCGCCTGGCATTCCCAGCTGGAACATCCACCAACGATAAACTTAAATGGTTCGAACAACTTTCTACTAGGTTCTCCAAAACACTCCTCGATATAGTCCGACCTAGACCAACATCCCCTTACATCTTTGTGTCACGTAAGCAGGAAAATATCATCACTCAACTGGTTAAAGGTGAGATTGCTAATATTGTTTTCACCAGAGAAGACATCATCAATCGACCTAAAAAACTTAAGGAATATATTGTTACCAGTTTTCCCAAAGAGTATCCTCTTGATAGAGCTTATACCCTTGACGGGGTCTACAAGGCAAGACGGATACATAAGGATGGTCAACCTCTCAACAGGATCATCATTGTTTGGAATGGCAGTGACCCTCCCCCTAAACATTACACCTTTTTTGGACATTTCATCCCATCAAGTCCTATAAAATCTTGGGTATCCCCCCCTGTTGTTTGTTATAAGTGTCATGGTACTCATCATATCTCTAGGTACTGTCAACATGACCCTGTGTGTGGGCTCTGTGCTGAACAGCACCAAACAAGGGAGTGTCCTCACAGGGACCCCCCTACCCTTGAGGATGGGGAGGAAGCCTCTCCTCTGGTCCGGAAGTGTCCCAGGTGTATGCGTCAAGGTGTAGATGTTTGGCATCGTGACTGCCCTCGACGCCCCGCCCTCTCTAGCATGAGCAGGACGCCAGAGGCGTCTGGTCCAGCTGCAGGAGGCACCCAGCTGGAAGCTCCTAATGTCACCTCTAGTAAGCAGTTTCCAACCCTCGATGGGCTAAGGCAAACAAGCAAAGATACAGAAGAAATTAACTGGTTAAAAAATAAAATTATGGAATTGGAAGCTAAAATACAAACATTAGTGATGAATCTGCCCGGTGATAGTGAAGTGAATCATGCTAGCGATAGTGATCAAGTAAATTCTCCCAGCACCAGTAGTGATGCGAGTGGTAATGTTGCAGCTGCTGAGGCTACTTCACCTGTCTCTACGGAACATGAGTGTCAAATCCCCGTGAGGGATGGTGTTAGAGTAGTCATTGATCCCTCACTGGCACCCCAACTAGATCGTCAAGACACCCTTGATTTGCTTAAACATAAAGACTTTAGAACACCAACTCCTACTCAGGTTAAACGCCTCCTAAACAAAAGTACTCAGGACACACGGAACAAAATTAATTATGTTCTCCAATTGTTTTACGAACTTAAATGTTACCTTAATTCCCTTGACACTTAACCATGGCTCATCAAACAAAAACAATTAAGTTTCTTTCTTGGAATATTCGAAGTGTTTATCTTCGGATAAATGACGTAATCTTGTATGCTAAAATGAGAGACGTAGATGTGATCTGTTTACAGGAACCATATACGACCACAACTATCAAGAAGGTCCCACCCAGGATACCTGGGTATATAGCATACAACAACAGTATTGGAACTGGTTTACTAACGTATATTAAGAGTGGATTAATCTGTAAACTAATTAAAAATCATAGGAGTGATAGTATACATTATCAAAAATTCAAATTGCAAACTGCAAATAGCCATTTCCTACTGTATAACATATATGGACGATGTAATGTACTTAAAGCAGACCTGCTACCGAAACCTACAGGTAACACAGCTATGTTATGTATGGGTGACTTTAATGCTCGTCACACTGCTCTTGGTGACGTTCAGTGTAACAATAATGGAAGGGTCTTCTTGAAATACCTTAATGATCATAATATTACTGTGTATGATACTGATAAACAGACCCATTTATTGGGGGGTAGACTGGATTATGTGATTGGATACAGCCTAGTAGATAGCAACGTCAACGTTAAGCTCATCCCAGAACTAGTAAGTGATCATTTTGCAATATATTGTGAATACAATGTGGCGGATATTAGGTCCAATCCTCATCCTAGAGTTAAAATTAACATTCCAGACAATCTTAAACAGCACTTTAAGGCTTATGTACATAAGTGGTACACTGGGTATACACCTGTATCAGTGGACCACTTTTACAATGATCTTGTCAGTATCATTACCAGTTATTATGATACCTGGGTTAAATCAAGGAAAAAAAAGAACACTCGTTCTTTCTCATGGACAGAGGATCCTATTATTATTGCAGAGCGAGCTAAAGTGCTTCAGCTTGCTGACTCTTATAAACGAGACAAAACAGCTGACAATTTACTCGCATTCCTTAATGCCAACAGAGATTTTCGCGAGCTTAAGGGTCAAGTTAAGAACACATATTGGGAACAATTCCTACAAGGTATCAATAGAACTACAACATTATCAGAAATGTGGAACAAAATTAAAAACATTACCAAACCTTCAGCCCCAGTTCAGCTTCATCATACTCCTGCAGAATATGCTGACATGCTCCTAGCTCAATGGTCTAGTGTCTCACAAATTTCTTCCTTACCCCCAGATATACAGCAGCATTTAAGACATACCAACATTAACAGAAACTTTAATATTGAAATAGCACGCTCCTCACCAGATTTAACGGATCAGTTTCCTATAACCCCCTTTGAATTAACATCAGCATTAGGAAAACCTAAGCAAACTGCCCCTGGTGAGGATGGTATAACTTATAACATCTTGAGCTTACTGAATGATGTCCCTAGCCACCCTCTGCTTGACCTCTATCAAATGAGTCTCTCACAAGGTATCTTGCCAAAGAAATGGACACAAAGTCTCATAATACCAATTCCTAAACCTAACTCTCAAAAATTCAGACCCATTTCCCTTACATCTTGCATGTGTAAAGTCTTGGAGAGAATTGTTCTCAATCGTGTCATGTTTCAGGTCAAAGAAAAACTGGCCCCAAACCTATATGGGTTCATGCCCAAGTGTAGCACACAAACATGCTTTGCTGAATATTTTGTAAACTCCCAGGATGGGACACAGGCAGCCTTTATTGACCTAAAGTCAGCTTTCGATGTAGCGAATGGCGAAATAATATTAGAGCAACTTGCTGAATTTGGAATCAAAGGTAATCTTCTGAGTTGGATAAAGAGCTACCTATCCAACAGGCGTGCTAGTGTCCTATTTAAAGGAGTTAAAAGTACAAGAACAGATGCATTCGAACTAGGCACACCTCAAGGCGGTGTCCTAAGCCCTATGCTCTTCAATATACTTATGCACAAACTTATCCATGACATACCTGTACAACCTACGGAAACAGTTATATGTTATGCTGATGATATTTGTATTATGGCACACAGTAAACCAAGGCTACAAATGTTACTTGATGCATTCTCCAAGAAAGTAGTAGAATGTGGCCTCATAATCTCTGTTGATAAAACAAGGGTTCTTATTCCCCATTCTCTCCATGCTAACTATACTATTAATGGAGTGCCCGTGGAGACTTGTGAGTCTTATAAATATCTTGGAGTCGAGGTTAATGATACAAATCTCGTCAGCAACCTGCGTAAAAAACTTGTTGAGCGTCTTAAACCTCTCAGAACTCTTGTTGGCAAAGGATTTGGCATTAACATAAAATATGCTCGTAGTTTTTATATTGCCTTTATACGATCTGTTGTTGATTATTATGCCTTGCATCTTCTTAATTTTTCTCCTAAACAATTTCAAGGCCTAGATGTAGTACAGAATGATGCCATGCGCATCATCCTGGGTTGTCCTAGAACTGTCAGAATTGTTAACATGAGAAAGGAACTAAACTTACCTTCCATTTACGAAAGAATAGTTCTACTTAGTACTATGTTTTGCGCCAAAACTTTGAAAAATAATGGTCCCCCCAGCTCTATTCAAATTAAATTGAGATCCATTCTAAACAATTCTGACTGTTCCCCCAATCCGCCGCAAAAAGCTCCCTACAGTGTGTGGCTCAGTTGTTGTGTCTATAATCTTCAGAAACTGAATGTATCTCTTAACCCTGATAAAACTGTTCACTATATTCCCCCTTGGAAAGATGTGGAGGTCTCTCTGCATTATACTCCCATCAGTGTAAAACAAATGTATAACACTGACATTTTGAGATGTATAACATTAGAAGCTATTGACAGTCATCTTCAAATTCTCAAACCGACTGAATCCTATGCCTTTACTGATGGCTCTGTGCAGTTAGGCACTGGTAGAACAGGTTGTGCATGTGCAGTGTATAAAGGGAATGAAATGATCATGACTAGTACACAGAGATTGAACAACTGGGCAAGCACGACACAGACCGAGCTATTGGGTATTTATCTAGCCACTGAATACCTTAAGCTCAATGGTGGTGGAGTTATTTTCTGTGACTCTAAAAGTGCTCTGCAGTCCTTAAATAACCCATCACAATGTATGTCGGAAGTAGCTTGTAATATTAAATGGAATGGAATTTTTGCCAATGATAATAATTCTTGTATAAAATTTGTGTGGATCCCATCCCATGTTGGAGTTGAAAAACATGACTTTGTAGATCAATTGGCCAATGAGGCTTGCAGGAAAGAAAACATTGATTATGACTTTGGACTATCTAATGCAGTTATTAGAAACATACAAATTAAAGAAATTAATTCAGATTTAGAAGAACTAAGAAATGCACAGAGACCTGAAAGCTGCAGTATTAAAAGTTATGACAAGTTCTGTAATAATAGGTATTTGTATGGTCAGCACAGTAACCGGACCAGGCAATGTGATGTAGTAATTGCGCGAATTCGCCTTGGCTATAGACACATCTGGCAGGTTAGTGAGGCTGAGCCACTACGAGAATATTCAGATTGTAAACTCTGTGATAAACCTTTAATGCATTCACTAGAACACTATATTGATGAATGTGAAACCGTAAAGGACTTTAGACCTCCTGGCCTATTGTACCACCAACTGTGTAACTATTTTATTGACTCAGGTGTTCTGAACGACATCCTAACAATTTACCCAAAATTTGCTTGTCCATTTTAAAGAATGAAGAACAATTTCTACTTATATTCTAAGCTGCATCACTTATGAACCCATCCCTGCCCTTGTGTGGCAGTGCACAATAGAAAGTTGTTTTCACATATCCACACATTAAAACATTGATTGTAACCGTGATATATATGTGCTTCAGCCTACAGTTTAGACCTATTGTCTTATGTATGACCCTCTGTCCTGCGTGACAGTGAATACTAGCATTAACCTCAATTTAATAAGACTATCAAAATCCTCAGATTAGGCAAAATTGTAATTAATTTTGTCAATAAAGATGTTAATAATAAAATAAAGAAACCTGTACATTAGTTGATTAACAGTTAATCACACACACACAACAGTTGTGTGTGTGTGTGTGTGTGTGTGTGTGTGTGTGTGTGTGTGTGTGTGTGTGTGTGTGTGTGTGTGTGTGTGTGTGTGTTTGAAATCCGAGACCAAATTTGCGTTTCGGTTTTGTGTTATCAACAAATACCGCGGGTGTATCTGTTTGGCAAAGGTTTGGATTACAAGCACGAACACCACACGTGTGCAAAGCTCTCTCTCTTTATATATATATATATATATATATATATATATATATATATATATATATATATATATATATATATATATATATATATATATATATATATTAAACCAGAGCAATGCACAATACGTGTGTAGATATTAATTCTAACCACATGTATTAGTGTGAGGTTAGGTTAGGTAATGCCATACATGCATCTGTGTGAGCTCCACCTATACACACGGACGCCATACATGCATCTGTGTGAGCTCCACCTATACACACGGACGCCATACATGCATCTGTGTGAGCTCCACCTATACACACAGACGCCATACATCCATCTGTGTGAGCTCCACCTATACACACGGACGCCATAGTGTATGATGCAACTATGTACACACACGCCTGCATCCAGTATTCATGAACCTCCAAGCTGGGGATTTTCTAGTATTGCCCAACAGATAACCGCTGCGTGAGGCCCAATATCAATAGCTTGTTGTTGCTATGGTTGTTGTTGTTGTTGTTGTTGTAAATGGCAATAACACAACGAAGGGAAAGTAAAATGGAAACGAAAAATATCAGATTGGAAGATATAACTAAAAATAATGACAAAATAAACCAAGGAAAGACCAATAATAGTGACATAAGGAAGGAAACTTAAATAAAGAGATAAATAAAGAAGTAAATATACTCCTGTGTTTGGAATATGGTGTTTGCAAATCTTCCAAATTCATTCTCAGCCGAAATTGGTTCTTGAGGTGATTGATGGCTCTCTGAATTAAGTCAGCACAAACCCTGCTTCACAAACTTTAGATTAATGCGCACCTATGAATCAGGCGCGCTCGTGGGGCATCCTGTGTGTGTGTGTGTGTGTGTGTGAACACCTTGCCTGCCGGGTCATGCTAAGGTTCAAAGCTGTGTTCGAATTATGGTTCATATTAAGTTCGTAACAGGAAATAAAATTATTCCTAGCTGGATTTCAACTGTGTATTGAAATGTATGTTCAGTTCAATTGTTTCGGATTTTATTTTATTCTGGATTTTAATTGTGTATTAAAATGTATGTTTTGTTCAATTATTTCAACAGGTTTGTGACTGGAATTGTTCTAAGTTCTTGTGTGGAAGTGCATGGGTTCGTATGAGAAATTCTATCCGTTGTGTCTGAAATACCTTACTTTGTCAAGCTATTTTAATGAGGTGGAGGACTTGATCCTGTTTATATCTACTGCTGACAATTTTGTCACAGTATTGTGCTTGGGTCAAGCTGGGGAAAATGTCGTTCTGGATCGCCTACAACTTGGCAGAAAAAATAGTTTGTAAGATCACCCTTTTCCTGATTGTTAGTTGCCATAGTCTCATTTGTTGGCGTTAGTGATGGGATTGTGTCCTCGGGTGAATATCTTCGCGGGTGTTTAACCAACGGCTGCCACATTTTTGGCCCTCCTGCTAGAGAGAAATGTACTTTTGCTGGAGATCCAGTATGTTGTTAATCTTCTCACCTCACCCTAGACTTAAAGATTCCATCCAGTTGTCCGAGTTGATTCTTCAACCAAATCTTGTTGTATGTTAAGCTAGTGTAGTAAAGACAGTCTGATAGCCTGATGAGCCAGCATATCGCAGGAGACTGTTATTAACAATGCATGAAGGCGGCAGGTCAGTGCCTACAGTACCAACCGTAGAGTTGAAAAAGTCATACAATTTTCCAGATAAAAACTAATAAGATCATCGAAGTCCCTTAGTAAGAACTTCTGGTTGACGTCTCACGCAATCATTATGTGCTGACATTTTTGTTGCATTAGAAGGGAGTTCAGATTGTCCATTAGGAAGTTTGCTGAGTAAGCAGCCAGCCACTGAGCATACTGCTCACACCACCGTGTACAGTTACTGAAAAAGCAGCTTTCCCCCTGATGGTCGAGGCAGTAAAGACACACCCATCAGTAAACTGACCAAAGTTCTCACGAGTCCTGTCGTCAAGAAATGCTTCCGGCACAGTATCTAGACAGTATAAGGAGGATGAGTATTTACGAAACTGTGTGAGATGGCCAAGATTGGCAGCGAAGTTCCTGACGTTGGCAGACATTATGCTAATGGATTGTCTCCTCATATCTGCACGTTGCTTGACAAGGCAGCGGTGTATTGCGGGTGTCCCTGTGGATGGCAGGATACTGGTGAATATAACTGTTGTCTTGGATATGGTCCAAAGTCACCCCCACAGAGCTTGAGTATGATAAACTAGGCAGCCGATGAGTTAGTGTTTACACCAGATCTGTGTATGTCCTCGTCTGTTTATAGAACATATCTCTAAACATTTGATCTTGTTGATCCTAAACATTTGATCTACCACTATCTCTCTCTCTCTCTCTCTCTCTCTCTCTCTCTCTCTCTCTCTCTCTCTCTCTCTCTCTCTCTCTCTCTCTCTCTCGTCACCGTTGCATTCCAGAGGAGTTAAATGAGAGTATTCACACCCAAGTGTGACAGATGCCCTCACGTTATGAAGTGGGAGTAGTCTCCAGCACTTGTGTACCAGCCACAGCCACCCCGGCTGACGCTTCTTGTTTAATGACCATAATTATCTTGGGTCCCCAACCCCTAACATGGAGAGACACGTAGCAATTAGCCTTCCTGTCTTTAATTAAAAGTCCATTTACTAGTACAAGCAAGAATAAACTAGCATAATAATGTATTTCTTCAAAAACTGATTTTCGTCTTGGGAATTTCATTTCTAACATGACTAAGTATAATGAGTAAAAATATTTACATCTTCTTGAGTTTGTCTACAATACCAGACGTTTCCGGGTCATGGATTTATGACCCGGAAACGGATGTTATTTTCAATAAATGAGGAAGTACAGTGTGTATTTTCACTTATTATACTTTTCATAATAAGAATGAGTTTCTTGCTACAAGCAACCGCAGCAAAAGTTTATTTCCAAAGACAAACCAGTACAGCAATTTAGTTACTAACACAGCTCCTGCCAAAGTTGTCTTAGTACCAAAGACAGAATGGGGAGCACCGTCAATGCGTTAACCAATCAGCTGCTAGCAACATAAAGAACAATGTATATATCCAAGAATAATTGGTTAACACCAGCAGAACGTTCCCTGCGACTCGGGGAGCCGGTCGGCCGAGCGGACAGCACGCTGGACTTATGATCCTGTGGTCCCGGGTTCGATCCCGGGCGCTGGCGAGAAACAATGGGCAAAGTTTCTTTCACCCTATGCCCCTGTTACCTAGCAGTAAAATAGGTACTTGGGTGTTAGTCAGCTGTCACGGGCTGCTTCCTGGGGGTGGAGGCCTGGTCGAGGACCGAGCCGCGGGGACACTAAAGCCCCGAAATCATCTCAAGATAACCTCAAGATCTCAAGATAACCATCTAACCCAACAACGATGCACTTGTCAAACACCCAAACGAAGAGTTCCCAGAGCACGTCAACAAACACTAACAAACATGCGGACAAAAGAAGGGAATATATCCTAAAATACATAACCCAATATTGTTACTGACATCTTTCTTAGACAGCTGTAGGAACACAACGTCTCTTACACTTCCTTAAGACATCACAACATTTCCAGTTGAAAATTCCCTTGTGTGGGAAAAACTAAACTGGCCAGCAAAGAAAGCATATTCCAAGACATTACTTTAAGACACAAACTCAATACCATCACCATTACATATCAAAGAACATTCCCCAGAAATGCAGATCCAGAAACACAAACCAATACACATTTCAAGACCTCCTCCCGAAGCACTGACCAAACCCACCACCAATTACAGCCGAGACAGAGAAAAAGCGCGTCTCTCCTGAGAGAAGCAGCCCAAGGAATAGCTGCATTTATCGAGAGGCGTCTCGAACCCCCAGACGACACACACACACAATCATCCCGGCCACCCAGCAGCCGCGCTCTCCCACCTACACAGACACGCACAACTAAAAGCAATATCGGATAACTTTCAACATGCAAAATTCATACAAGTGAGGGGAGTGCGGGTTTTCTTATGTATCTGTACTATAATAGAGAATGTCTGTCTGTCTAGGGTTGGAGGCCAGACGCTGGGGGGGGGGGGAGGGCCTCACCCAACTTTGCAAGGGGAGAGGTTTGGGGACTGGGACGGACATAAGGTAAATGCTTTAAGAAATATTAACAGTTATAGACCCCCAGATGATTTTCATGAAGTCAACTGCGAAATATATGGTGTGATTCCCGTGGACTCTAACTCTCAGGCGGCATTTATTGATCTCCAAACTGCTTTTGATACAGCAAACAAAGAAATAATCCTAGAACAGCTAGCCTCTTTTGGAGTTAAGGGAAGACTGTTGACATGGCTCAGGGGGTACCTGAGTAACAGAACCGCCTCAGTCCTTTTCAAGGGGGTCAAAAGTAAACTCTGTGCACCCTTTGAGTTGGGTACACCCCAGGGTGGAGTGCTAAGTCCCACACTGTTCAATGTTCTGATGCACAAATTAACAATTGATATTCCCACACTACCTGACGAAGCCGTCATTTGTTATGCCGATGATATATGCATTGTTGCAAATTCCCAAACTAGACTGCAAGCTCTACTTGATTCATTCGCTGCTAAAAGCATTGAATGTGGTCTTGTTATCTCTATAACTAAATCCAGAGTTCTCCATCCCAAAGAGAAAACTCATGTCCCTATAGCTTTCAAGGTCAACAACCAGGTATTAACAGTTGGTATTAACAGTGACATTGTAAATGATCTACACCGTAGGTTAAAAGAAAGACTAAAACCATTGAAAACACTTACTGGTAAGAATATTGGTATCAATATTAAATATGCTAGACTATTCTATATGATGTTTGTTAGATCTCTCGTTGATTATAATGCTCTGCACTTAATTAATTTCCCCTCCTCTGTGTTGGACAAACTTGAAGTAGTACAGAATGAGGCCATGAGGATAATTCTTGGTGCCCCAAGATGCACAAGAATCATCAACATGAGGGAAGAACTGAAGCTTCCAACCATACTAGAGAGAATAATGCAAGTTAACACTACCTTTTGCCTTAAAGTCATGAGAGATCCTACATCTCCTGCATTGCTCAGAGACAAATTATTTAGTGCTGTTAACACCCTTTTGACTGGTGCCGACATACCAACTCACTCCTTTTATGATAACTGGCTGAGAAACAATGCTTACAATCTCATTAAACTTAACATTCCTTTTAAGTGCAATCTACCTGTCTCAGATATTCCTCTTTATCTGTACCCCACCATTCAAGTATCATACACACCTGTCACCAAGAAAGATAATGAGAATCTTGCTCTACTCAAAGCTGTCACTCTTGAAACAATTGCCTCCTCCATCGAGAGTCTAAGATCTCACGAGCACTGTGTCTACACCGACGGCTCAGACGGCTCCAGACTTCTACTGGACGGACTGCAGCGGCATGTAGGTTTTATAGAAATAATATTTGCACAAAGACTGTCAGTGTCAGGTTAAACAACTGGCTGACCTCCACACAAGCAGAACTAGCAGCATTACATTTAGCAACCAGCACATTAAAAAATATTGGAGGAGGAATAATATTCTGCGATTCAAAGTCTGCTCTTCAAGCAATCGAAAACTTCTCTTGGAAGATCGACAGCAAGAACCTCATACTCACAATTATAAATGACCTAATTGATGCACAGAGTAAAGGGTCTCGAATCTCCTTTGTATGGATACCTTCACACATAAATATAACCCATCATAATGAGACAGACATTGCAGCCAAATTAGCGTGTAACAAGTTTGAAGTTGAATTAGATCTAGGTATCCCTATCTCTGCTGTCAAAACTGTATTGGTCCAAACATTCAGATCTGATAGGAAAGAACTTACTGACTCCCAACGACCTGAAAGTACTAGTATAAAAAGCTATGATTTGTTCAGATCTGAAACCTACATCTATGGACAGCACAAAACGTCCACTAGACTGTGCGACACAGTGGTTGCAAGGATCAGGTTGGGTTACCGTTACCTGTGGCAGGTGGCTGCAGGTGACGCGTCTCCCAATCCTGAGCACTCCAGTTGCAAACTCTGTGAGCAGGAACTACGGCATGATCTCCCGCACTACATCACTGAATGCCCAGTTATTAGACCTTTCACACCAGTTGGCATGAGGTACCTGGAGCTCTGCAATTACTTTATTCACTCTCGTATTCTTGAAGATATCCTCACAGTATACCCAAAATTTGCCAGTGCAGGCTATTAAACACATGGCTCTGTATGACTAACCATCCTGCGAGATGGGGACTTGTATTACCACTGCTACCTTATTCACTCTAGTGTTGATGATATCCTCAAAATGCATCCGGAGTCTGCCAGTGCAGACCGCTTATCACATGCCTCTGTATGACTAACCATCCTGTGTGATGGGGATTTTTTAGCATCACCTAGTTAGCTTTTTTGACACACTGTACTCCACTTCATATAGTCTAGGGTAGCTGCACTAATGCAGATGTACCTAATATGTTAATAAAAAAAAAAAAATTGACTTATGAGAGCTTGGTCAAACAGGCTGTTGCTTGGAGCAGCCCGCAGGCCCACACATCCACCACAGCCCGGTTGGTCCGGCACTTCTTGCAGAAAAGTGTCCAGTTTTTTCTTGAAGATTTTTACTTGTTGATTTGTTACGGCAATATTTCTTATACTTGCTGGGAGGAACCTGCACAACCGTGGACCTCTGACTGTACCCATGGCACCTTTACTTTTCACTGGCTCTGATTCTAATATTGTTTCTGCAACCTGTCCTCAGGGGATATGTAGGTTAAAACTGTGTGTGCGCACGCGTGCGCTGGGCACGAGTGGAGATGAACTATTCCTTGACTTACTCAAGTTCACACTTGTAATTTTTTGTTATGGTCTAAATTTAAGGTGGAAACGTGGCTGCTGGTGAGACTAGCAGGATGACATTATGACTAGTATGTATTGGATGGCCTGGTCGAGGACCGGGCCGCGGGGACACTAAGCCCCGAAATCATCTCAAGATAACCTCCCAAGAAGTATGTACACTAACCTAAAGGCTGCATGTCTGCCTTTCGGAATAACTAGCAGGCAATCCGATTGGTTCACTGAGAACTGGTTGATTACCATAACAAATGGCTCACAGGACACAATGACTAGGCAGGCTAGTTGGCAGGCAAGCTGGCTTCCTGACTGACGAACTAACTAGATGAGAGGGCGGCCTGCTCCCAACTTCCGACATTACGGCTAAGATGGTAATCTGTCTCAATGAAAACACCAGTTCCTTACCACTCCCAAACCCTGATGAAACTCCTGGGCCAAACTTTTGTTTAACGTTGCTCTCACTACTCGTAAAGTTTAGGGGGTTGAATCCTGCCCCAGCAACACTTCCTGCTCGCCCCCTCTAACCTCACACTGTAGAATTATTATTATTATTATTATTATTATTATTATTATTATATACAATACAGGGTGCCGCCTCTGGTTGTGTTTGACGGGACCCTTAGCCTCAGAAAAGAGAATGTGCAGCACTCGGGGAAGCCTTAATTGTGAGACTCGTATGTCTTTCTTGTATAGATATCTTGCAGACGTGTGTTATTAAATGTGACCGAAAGAAAGCAATGATTCTAGGATGAATCTTGTCTACACTTACATGTTCTTCTCCACTTGGGAAGGAAGAAGAAAAACTATCTCACCAACGTTGGTGTTCATGTGGTCTGACAGCTGCTATTGGCACGCGACTCCTCGCCCGTCATTGGCAGACCATCCACCAGGAATATCGTATAAATCGAGTCACTTAAATTCCAGTAAAACACCTAAATTTGGCACTGCTGTCGATAACGTTGAAATTAAGATGCAGTAAGTATGAAGACGGCAGAGTGTCTTCAGCCTAATACTCAGCCTGCAGCTCTGATCTTCGCCAGGCCGTCACAGGAACAACCAATTTTTATTATCAGTACCTTCTGCATCACACGGGATGTGACGCGTCCAACTTCAAAAATAGTTCCAACCACACCATGAGTGCCACACCACCAGTGCCACACCACCAGTGCCACACCACCAGTGCCACACCACCAGTGCCACACCACCAGTGCCACACCACCAATGCCACACCACCAGTGCCACACCACCAGTGCCACACCACCAGTGCCACACCACCAATGCCACACCTTCTCACCATCCGCCGCTTACACTACCAGCAAGTCTGTGCCTTCAATCGCATCAACCCCCAACAACCTCCTCCCACTACCCTCATCCCCACCAGCCCCGTTCCCCCACCACCATTTCCACCAAAACCCCTGATTACCCCCTCCCCCAACCAACCACAACCATTCTCAACCCCCCCTTACCACTATCATCACCCCCCCCCCTCCCCCCCACCTCGTCAACCTGCTCCGAGGGAGTTATCCCCGCCACGTGATACCCTCCACATCACTTTTATCAGCGCACGTTCTCGGAAACCGTCGAGCCACGACCATTTTGATTATTTTTCGTGAAATCCACCTGCGGCTGTTTGCTTTAGGGTCACGTCTCACGCCACACCGTGATAAAGAACCCCGTAATGTGCGCCGCCGGCGTGAGGGGGCATCAGACCCCTGGCGGAGTTGGGGTTGGGGAGGGGGGGAAGAGGGGTTGAAAAAACGAAGGAAGAGTGTAGAGGGTGACGGAAGACTGGTGGAGGGGAGCTACGGACCCAAGAACCAGGGCAGGATTCATCAAGCAGTTTCGCAAGTACTTACGAACCTGTACATCTTTTCCTCGATCGTAGTCGGCTTTGTTTACATATCTAAAAGACACTTTTAAGCGCTCCAAAGCGCCAGGAAGATGTTTATAACAATAACAACAGTTGATTGGGAAGTTTCGATGCTCGTAAAGTGTTTAATAAATTTAAACAAAGACACCAAACATCGAGGAAAAGATGTGTAGGTTAGTAGGTTCTTGCGTGACTGCTTGGTGAATCTGGCCCCAGGATGGTGGCTGAGAGCTGAGACAGCTGAGCGCCTCAGGAAGGTGCTGCGTCGCCAGAGTGCATAGAGCCTTAAAGACATCCAATGTCTGCGTAACTTATTGAGGCCAGGGGGCAAAATAGTGCCAGCCAACAGTGTAACTAAGACAAAACAACAGCAAAACAGAGTGGTCGGGTCATCTGTCGGAAAATTCGACACCATTTAATATAACATACAGACAGATAATAATTGCTGTATTGTATAAACAAATTAACCCATAGAAAACGTAACTTGTAGTGGAATTACCGTCTATAGAAAACGGGATATCATCACCACATACTATTATAAATTCACCAGCTATTCTGCTGGGAATTATTCTTAAATACATTAGTCTTTGGACTTTACCATCATAAAACATTTCATATAAATTAACTTAATTATCAATATTAAAGTAGAGTAAATGTGACCCTTCTATCACTTTCTGTCATCTGGACAATGTAAGCCAGGCGTCAGGGTGAGGAAGGAGGGGCAGCCATTGTTTATATTGAGACCACAGAGGCTCACGGGAGCAAATTCGGCTCCTGTTAATTCTCTTGGACGAAGTGTTATGGAAACCAAAGGTGCACCATTATCACACGCTGTCATCAATTTCAAGGGAAGTGTCTTTCCGAAACCCGTTTATCTTTCATTTATGGCCATTAATGTCAGTGTATATAGGGTGACCTGGTTAGAGCACGACATAGCCTCATACTAAAGGTAATTAAGCCAGGTCTTCATTGTTCCATGTACAGTGTTTCTCTGATATACCTGTCATATATAGGATTCTGGCTTTACAGCTAGCGCCCTTTTGACAGGTCAAGACGAGGAAGCATGCTTTGTGCATCAGTTACCAGGGTGATGGAAGCTACCTCAAAGAGGGAAAATGTGGTGTCTACAACCTAGTTATACCTGGTGGACTAAGACCTGCTGTACAAATAAGATAAGGAACCTCTTCAATGTTTAATAATGTGTAGTTAATACTGTAGTTTGATTGGCTGCATATATATAAATTTAATAAACCCCCCTAATGTGTAGAGGATCGACTTGTGAGATTATGAGATTATTGCAGAAATACAGTCCACTTATCATTATACAAATTGCTATCGAAGTATATAAATTAACGTAAATATAAATTCATATAAATTAAATAAATATAAATCTCACAGGTCGGTTCCCACATCATCAATGGTCGGGTCATCAACGGACTCATCTTTATCTTACATTGTAAATACTGAATAATTATTTGATGGTCATTATATTTCTGTGATAGTTAATAATAAATCGTAAGCTAGAGCAAACATCGGTAATGGTAAACAAAAACAAACAAATAACAGTAATCTACAAGAGATCGGCAGATATTCTGAACAGCTTTGGGACCAGGAGCAAGCAAGGTAACTTTGGGACCAGGAGCAAGCAAGGCAACTTTGGGACCAGGAGCAAGCAAGGTAACTTTGGGACCAGGAGCAAGCAAGGTAACTTTGGGACCAGGAGCAAGCAAGGTAACTTTGGGACCAGGAGCAAGCAAGGTAACTTTGGGACCAGGAGCAAGCAAGGCAGCTTTCGAAATCAAATCCCGCCAATCAGGCTCTTTTTGAGGGAGCCATCAAGAGCTGGCTGGGAGCCACCGTGATCGCTGTGCATCCCGGTCCCCCAATTACAGCCGGGCGCACACAGGCGGACAGTGAAGGAATGGTGCCCATTTATCCCGCACTTCACACACTACGAAATTGGGATCTTCTCGTTTGTGGGACATGTGAGGGCGCTCACAGCTACACTACAGGTTACTGTATTTCATTAACAATTACAGAGTAACTGTAGCAACGGTTATAACACAACGGTAAAACAAATAAAGCCATCAGCAAACAATGACAGATGCCAAAAAATGAAGCAACACTTCCAAAACACAACAACGACTAAAGCTAACTAAAAACACTGACATAACAGGAGCAGCGGGCGCACCACTAACCAACAAGGGGAGGAGAGAGGGGCCACACACGCCACGCCGCCACTCTACAAACATCAACCCTCTGTGTCATCAACTAAAGACAACATCCCGCCCAACATCAAAGAACACACACCTGTAGCTAACAATCCTCACCTAACAACTTCCCTCAGCCAAGCACCCGGACTAAAAACCCTCTCCAAACTCAGTCATCAACCAACTCCTCCCCCTCCCCTCTCCCCCATGAACACCCTCCCTCCCCATATCTCTTCCCCAACACCTACCTTACCCATCTCCCTACGAACTTTCTCACCTACTGTCAACGATAGTAACACCTGAGTGAATTATCATTAATACTACATACAAATATTGGAGAGAGAGAGAGAGAGAGAGAGAGAGAGAGAGAGAGAGAGAGAGAGAGAGAGAGAGAGAGAGAGAGAGAGAGAGAGAGAGAGAGAGAGAGAGAGAGAGAGAAGAGAAGAGAGAAGAGAATAACTGAAAGTATAAGAGAGAGCGAATGTACTGAAAATAATATAAAATAATACGTAATAGAGAAAAAAATTAACTAGAGAAAAGGGACCGATGGTGGGGTGGGAAAGTGGACCCAGAGACCAACATTGTGCGGGCGAGCTAGCCAGCCTCACTACATAATAAACTAACTAAACTAACTTCTCACCAACTCTTGTCTAGATCAAGCACTCTGACACTCTGGAAGAAGGTCGATGTAGTTAATATTCAACCACGTAAGAACCGTTTAATTGGCAATACTAGTGGACATACTAGTGCATTTAATACTAGTGCATTTAATGTCTCTCCTGATCACCACCACCAAAATTCTTGAGATAATACTTATACAACAGATTACAATATATTTTTATCATTTATTGGTATTTCTTCGGTATTATGGTTTCAGGAAAAGTCATTCTGATGCTGATACCTTGCTAAACCTCTCCACTCTGTGTAAGTCACTGGATGAATGTCTTTGACCGGGTATGACGACATGGAGTATACTGACCCAGCTGCAAGTACTAAGTATAATGCTATATATAATGGAGTATACTCTTCTGGAAAATGTCATAATGAAGAGTGATTAGACTGCTCTCGCACCCGGAGCACAGCGCTGATAAACATTGATTACAATACTGCTACTGGAGCGGGGGGGGGGGGAGGGGGGGGGGTGTACCAGAGGTGTATGGTCCCTGATACAAGTGTACCAGAAGTGTATGGTCCCTGATACAAGTGTACCAGAGGTGTATGGTCCCTGATACAAGTGTACCAGAAGTGTATGGTCCATGATACAAGTGTACCAGAAGTGTATGGTCCCTGATACAAGTGTACCAGAGGTGTATGGTCCCTGATACAAGTGTACCAGAAGTGTATGGTCCCTGATACAAGTATACCAGAGGTGTGTGGTCCCTGATACAAGTGTACCAGAAGTGTATGGTCCCTGATACAAGTGTACCAGAGGTGTATGGTCCCTGATACAAGTGTACCAGAAGTGTATGGTCCCTGATACAAGTGTACCAGAAGTGTATGGTCCCTGATACAAGTGTACCAGAAGTGTATGGTCCCTGATACAAGTGTACCAGAAGTGTATGGTCCCTGATACAAGTGTACCAGAAGTGTATGGTCCCTGATACAAGTGTACTAGAAGTGTATGGTCCCTGATACAAGTGTACCAGAAGTGTATGGTCCCTGATACAAGTGTACCAGAAGTGTATGGTCCCTGATACAAGTGTACCAGAAGTGTATGGTCCCTGATACAAGTGTACCAGAAGTGTATAATCCCTGATACAAGTGTACCAGAAGTGTATAGTCCCTGATACAAGTGTACCAGAGGTGTACCCCATTTCTCGGTGAATAAGCACTAAGTTTACATTCGTCTTGGACTGTGTTCAAGAATAAAGTACCTTAACTGGTTGGTCTGTAACTTATTGTGGTGAACTCTAAGTCAAATATCACTGGAAATTTCGGTAGAGGATTTCTGTGTGTAATATGCCCATTGATATTTCAGGACCAAGGGTGACAGTTAAGTCAC
This sequence comes from Procambarus clarkii, assembly GCF_040958095.1. Taxonomy (NCBI): domain Eukaryota; kingdom Metazoa; phylum Arthropoda; class Malacostraca; order Decapoda; family Cambaridae; genus Procambarus; species Procambarus clarkii. The sequence continues at coordinate 17,429,689 of NC_091218.1, read as the reverse complement.
AGGAGGGAGAAATTCCTGTTGAGATAAGATGAGTTAGTGTTCCATCTCCCCCTGATACAATCCTGGCATAATCCTGTTCACTTAACAGTAAATAGGTACCTGGGAGTTAGACAGCTGCTACGGGCTGCTTCCTGGGGATGTGTGTGAAAAGTAGGATTATGCATTTGCCCGAAACGCTATAATGGCTGTACAAGAATGTAAGAACTCTTGTATATATAAATAAATAAACAAATAAAAAATAAAATAAAGTTGATGCTACGTTTCACAGGAGTGTCCTTGGATACTTGTCTCCTTCAGCGCTCTACTACACCTCGTCCCTGGAGCTCAAGCCTTTCTTGATGACGGCGCTAACCTTTACATATATGAGAGACAAAATGTCAACTCCGTTAACGTTCATAAAATAGACATTTGCAGCATTATCTACTTGAAGTAAAGCGACGGCAGGTTACACTTGGAGCCGAATAAACACAGCCAATGACGATAAAAAGAGAGCTTAATACTGCAGATGGGACAAGAACACGGATGAGAGGCAGACACTTGGTAGTCAGCAATGGAGTGCTTAACTTGGGGATGACGTTTGATTCTTTAATGACTACAAAGAGCTAAGTATTGATCCTACCAAGCAAGCCCAATTTCCTTAAGATTTTCCAAATGGCTCAACGACTTTGACAACTAGAACAACGGTAACTACAACACAAGGCGGTCAGCCAACAGCCGCCACATGCTGGCCGAGCCTTTCTCAAGATCACCTCACCATCATGATGGTTCTGACACACAGGTAGACCAACCTGACTCTGTTTCTTATGATCCTAACTTAATTTAAGAGTTAATACCAAATTAAACATGTTAATTAACTCATTGAATAAACCAGTTTCTAGGGTGAGGTTCCTGATGAGCTGATGCACGATAAAACTCTTAGCTTGAAGCATTCAGCTAGGAGCAACAATGTTACTTGCATTGTCAGTAATAGAGAGAGAGAGAGAGAGAGAGAGAGAGAGAGAGAGAGAGAGAGAGAGAGAGAGAGAGAGAGAGAGAGAGAGAGAGAGAGAGAGAGAGAGAGAGAGAGAGAGAGAGAGTGAGTGAAAGAGAGAGTGTGAGAGAAAGAGAGAAAACAGGGGGTAGGGAGATAAAACAAAACGAATCATTCACCTTAACATTACAAGTCTATAATCATCCTCCACACCCATAATTACCCACACAAGCCAAGGTCTGTGTAGCATCAAGTACAGTTGTTTACACCTCCAGATTACGGCGGGGCGGATAACGAGGCCTGGCAACCCATTAACACGTAATAGACTTAAGCCGCTGCTCGTACACATGGTATGCGATATTGCTCCAACATATTCACGCTTTATGCCGCATTTGTTCTTTTTATTCACTTTTAAGCCTTGTGTGCAGCGAGAGATTTAGTGGGTGTCACCCACCAGGATTTTGAAGTTGATGAATTTTTAGTTATATATATATACATATATATATATATATATATATATATATATATATATATATATATATATATATATATTAGTATATTTTGGTAGCAGTCTTTCCTGTAGACATATATTATTAAATATGACCGAAAAAGTAAGATTAATAATTCTAACACGAATTTTCTCAATCTTTCGTACATTTCGTTTCACTGTTGGAGGTAAATCAAAAATCAATTCTCCAAAATTCATTTTTATTTCTAGTCTGACGCGACACGAGCGCGTTTCGTAAAACTTATTACATTTTCAAAGACTTTAGTTCACAAATACACAACTGAATAGAACTTACGCATCTCCGATTTTATATCTACATTTGAGTGAGGTGGAAGGGGTGATGTGGCATTAACACAAGACAGAACAAGATGTGGTATTAATAGGGTATTAATTTCATCAACACAAGACAGAACAAGAGTATTAATAGGGTATTAATTTCATCAACACAAGACAGAACACGAAACAATGGATATTGAATAGAAGTGTTTGTAGAAAGCCTATTGGTCCATATTTCTTGATGCTTCTATATTGGAGCGGAGTCTTGAGGTGGGTAGAATATAGTTGTGCAATAATTGGCTGTTGATTGCTGGTGTTGACTTCTTGATGTGTAGTGCCTCGCAAACGTCAAGCCGCCTGCTATCGCTGTATCTATCGATGATTTCTGTGTTGTTTACTAGGATTTCTCTGGCGATGGTTTGGTTGTGGGAAGAGATTATATGTTCCTTAATGGAGCCCTGTTGCTTATGCATCGTTACACGCCTAGAAAGAGATGTTGTTGTCTTGCCTATATACTGGGTTTTTTGGAGCTTACAGTCCCCAAGAGGGCATTTGAAGGCATAGACGACGTTAGTCTCTTTTAAAGCGTTCTGTTTTGTGTCTGGAGAGTTTCTCATGAGTAGGCTGGCCGTTTTTCTGGTTTTATAGTAAATCGTCAGTTGTATCCTCTGATTTTTGTCTGTAGGGAAAACGTTTCTATTAGCAATATCTTTCAGGACCCTTTCCTCCGTTTTATGAGCTGTGGAAAAGAAGTTCCTGTAAAATAGTCTAATAGGGGGTATAGATGTTGTGTTAGTTGTCTCTTCAGAGGTTGCATGGCTTTTCACTTTCCTTCTTATGATGTCTTCGACGAAACCATTGGAGAAGCCGTTATTGACTAGGACCTGCCTTACCCTACAGAGTTCTTCGTCGACTTGCTTCCATTCTGAGCTGTGGCTGAGAGCACGGTCGACATATGCGTTAACAACAGTCCTCTTGTACCTGTCTGGGCAGTCGCTGTTGGCATTTAGGCACATTCCTATGTTTGTTTCCTTAGTGTAGACTGCAGTGTGGAAACCTCCGCCCTTTTCCATGACTGTTACATCTAGAAAGGGCAGCTTCCCATCCTTTTCCATCTCATAAGTGAAACGCAGCACGGAACTCTGCTCAAATGCCTCCTTCAGCTCCTGCAGATGTCTGACATCAGGTACCTGTGTAAAAATGTCGTCAACATACCTGCAGTATATGGCCGGTTTCAAGTTCATGTCGACTAAGACTTTTTGCTCGATGGTACCCATGTAGAAGTTTGCAAACAGGACACCTAGGGGAGAACCCATGGCGACCCCATCTACTTGCTTATACATGTGCCCATCCGGGCTCAAGAAGGGTGCCTCTTTAGTACAAGCTTGGAGTAGTTTCCTCAGAATATTTTCTGGTATGTCAAGAGGAGTACAGGCTGGATCACGATACACTCTGTCGGCTATCATTCCGATTGTCTCGTCCACAGGTACGTTGGTAAACAGCGATTCTACGTCCAACGAGGCTCTTATCCCTGTGGCCCGTGTGCCCCGCAGTAAGTCAACAAATTCCTTTGGAGACTTCAGGCTGAAGGCGCAAGGAACATAAGGAGTCAGCAGGCCGTTGAGTCGCTTCGCCAGTCTGTACGTGGGTGTGGGTATCTGGCTAATGATTGGCCGAAGTGGGTTTCCAGGCTTGTGCGTCTTGACATTTCCATACGCATATCCAGGTTTATATTCCCCAATGATCTTTGGCAGGTGGAGTCCGGATTTCTTGGCGTTCACAGTTTCGATCAGTTTGTTGACCTTTGCTTTTAATTCGGCTGTAGTGTCCTTCGTTACCCTTTGGAACTTAGTTTGGTCAGAGAGTATGATGTTCATTTTCGCCAGATATTCGTCTTTTTTAAGAATGACATATATTGGCGACTTGTCACCTCTCCTGACAACTATCTCCTTGTTCTCACGAAGGTTTTTAGCTGCCGCTTTAAGCTCGGGGGACAGTATGGTGCTTCTGTAGTTCCCTCGATTCTTTCCTCCTTCTGCAATAAGTTCTGCTTGTAAGGTATCTTTGGTAGTGACCTTCTTTTGTCTTGAAACCGGCCATATACTGCAGGTATGTTGACGACATTTTTACACAGGTACCTGATGTCAGACATCTGCAGGAGCTGAAGGAGGCATTTGAGCAGAGTTCCGTGCTGCGTTTCACTTACGAGATGGAAAAGGATGGGAAGCTGCCCTTTCTAGATGTAACAGTCATGGAAAAGGGCGGAGGTTTCCACACTGCAGTCTACACTAAGGAAACAAACATAGGAATGTGCCTAAATGCCAACAGCGACTGCCCAGACAGGTACAAGAGGAGTGTTGTTAACGCATATGTCGACCGTGCTCTCAGCCACAGCTCAGAATGGAAGCAAGTCGACGAAGAACTCTGTAGGGTAAGGCAGGTCCTAGTCAATAACGGCTTCTCCAATGGTTTCGTCGAAGACATCATAAGAAGGAAAGTGAAAAGCCATGCAACCTCTGAAGAGACAACTAACACAACATCTATACCCCCTATTAGACTATTTTACAGGAACTTCTTTTCCACAGCTCATAAAACGGAGGAAAGGGTCCTGAAAGATATTGTTAATAGAAACGTTATCCCTACAGACAAAAATCAGAGGATACAACTGACGATTTACTATAAAACCAGAAAAACGGCCAGCCTACTCATGAGAAACTCTCCAGACACAAAACAGAACGCTTTAAAAGAGACTAACGTCGTCTATGCCTTCAAATGCCCTCTTGGGGACTATAAGCTCCAAAAAACCGAGTATATAGGCAAGACAACAACATCTCTTTCTAGGCGTTTAACGATGCATAAGCAACAGGGCTCCATTAAGGAACATATAATCTCTTCCCACAACCAAACCCTCGCCAGAGAAATCCTAGTAAACAACACAGGAATCATCGATAGATACAGCGATAGCAGGCGGCTTGACGTTTGCGAGGCACTACACATCAAGAAGTCAACACCAGCAATCAACAGCCAATTATTGTACAACTATATTCTACCCACCTCAAGACTCCGCTCCAATATAGAAGCATCAAGAAATATGGACCAATAGGCTTTCTACAAACACTTCTATTCAATATCCATTGTTTCGTGTTCTGTCTTGTGTTGATGAAATTAATACCCTATTAATACTCTTGTTCTGTCTTGTGTTGATGAAATTAATACCCTATTAAAACCACATCTTGTTCTGTCTTGTGTTAATGCCACATCACCACTTCCACCTCACTCAAATGTAGATATAAAATCGGAGATGCGTAAGTTCTATTCAGTTGTGTATTTCTGAACTAAAGTCTTTGAAAATGTAATAAGTTTTACGAAACGCGCTCGTGTCGCGTCAGACTAGAAATAAAAATGAATTTTGGAGAATTGATTTTTGATTTACCTCCAACAGTGAAACGAAATGTACGAAAGATTGAGAAAATTCGTGTTAGAATTATTAATCTTACTTTTTCGGTCATATTTAATAATATATATATATATATATATATATATATATATATATATATATATATATATATATATATATATATATATATATATATATATATATATTTGCATACATATATCCACCTGGATATGTATGTACACAGCGACACAAACACGAGAGCTAGAGCAGCCCAACCAAATTCAACTCCATGTCAGAGATAATATATGCATTTATTTACCTCCATCTCTAGCCCTTTCATTAAGCCCAGGCGTTCCCAGGCCCGGATTAACAGACTCGTCATAAATATCTCGCTGAACTTACAATCTAATTAAATATAGCAGATGCCAATGGTGCCAGAAGTATGCTATGACCACAAACCTGCGAGTGGCACCATTCTCTTACCTCCTCCTGAGAGCTTGAAGGGATTACACAAACGGATTGAACGCGAATCCGGATTAAGGGTTCCTGACGAGTATTTACGACTGCATATGTGTATGTCAGTGAGAGAGGTGGAGAAGTAAGGTTAGAGGGAGAGCAGTGGGGAGAGTGGGGAGTGGTTAGGGATGGGGAGGAAGGGGTTGCTGCATGGAGATGTGTAGATGGGATGGTGGAGGTAGTTGTAGAAGTAACGGGGATTGTAGCTAGAGTGATGATAGTGGTTGTAGTGAGATGTGGTGATGATAAGTCAGAATCTGCATCATTCTCTTACCTTCCATATCTCTCTCCTCCTTTCTTCCCCACCCACTTACCCCCTCTCTTACCTTCCGCAGTCTCTCTCTCTTCACTTTCAGAGAACACTGTGTAAACATCAGAGGTCCGCGGTTGTTCAACATCCTCCCAGCGAGCTTAAGAAATATTGCCGGAACAACCGTGGACATCTTCAAGAGAAAACTAGATAGTTTTCTTCAAGAAGTGCCGGACCAACCGGGCTGTGGTGGATATGTGGGCCTGAGGGCCGCTCTAAGAAACAGCGTTGTGGACCAAACTCTCACAAGTCAAGCCTGGCCTTGGGCCGAACTTGGGGGAGTAGAAGAACTCCCAGAACCCCATCAACCAGGTAACCAGGTAATCAGGCCCACACACCGACCCACAACACAGGAAAATTATTCTCCCAAGACAAAAAAAAAGACTAAAGAACAAAAAAATAGGGAAAGGAAACGAAAACGGGAAGTGAGAGTTATTGGAAGAGAAACTGCAGCAAACCTGTCAGGACCAGAATTCTCAAAAGATTTGCAAGTCACAAGATAATGATTATTCTCGTAAATAAGTCCCGAGAAGGCGTCCAGCTGCGATACAGCCTCGGTGTAACCTCGACGTCATTTTGAGTGTCACCTTTCTTACCGTCAACGTTTTAACTTGCTAGCATTTACCCAAACAAAATTATATCTAATAACTTTTCATGATCAGGATCTATCAGTCTGTTTCCTATTTTGTTAATGTTATCCAGACTTTGCCTGGCCAAACAAGACTTATGGCTTGTCCCAACAATTATTTTTAGATTCTTCAAAAGAAAATACATGGACACACTGCAGACAACAAGGTCTTATGTTTTTTGGTTAATATAAGTAAAAAACTGCTAAAATAATGCTGGATATCATAAGAAAACGACGTCTATGAAAAATATTAAGGGTAAACTAATAAGTGTTTTCACTTATTAGAGAGAGAGAGAGAGAGAGAGAGAGAGAGAGAGAGAGAGAGAGAGAGAGACAGAGAGAGAGAGAGAGAGAGAGAGAGAGAGAGAGAGAGAGAGAGAGAGAGAGAGAGAGAGAGAGAGAGAGAGAGAGAGAGAGAGAGAGAGAGAGAGAGAGAGACAGAGACAGAGAGAGAGAGAGAGAGAGAGAGAGAGAGACAGAGAGAGAGAGAGAGACAGAGAGAGAGAGAGAGAGAGAGAGAGAGAGAGAGAGAGAGAGAGAGAGAGAGAGAGAGAGAGAGAGAGAGAGAGAGAGAGAGAGAGAGAGAGAGAGAGAGACAGAGAGAGAGAGAGAGAGAGAGAGAGAGACAGAGAGAGAGAGAGAGAGAGAGAGAGAGAGAGAGAGAGAGAGAGAGAGAGAGAGAGAGAGAGAGAGAGAGAGAGAGAGAGAGAGAGAGAGAGAGACAGAGAGAGAGAGACAGAGAGAGAGAGAGAGAGAGAGAGAGAGAGAGAGAGAGAGAGAGAGAGAGAGAGAGAGAGAGAGAGAGAGAGAGAGAGAGAGAGAGAGAGAGACAGAGAGAGAGAGAGAGACAGAGAGAGAGAGAGAGAGAGAGAGAGAGAGAGAGAGAGAGAGAGAGAGAGAGAGAGAGAGAGAGAGAGAGAGAGAGAGAGAGAGAGACAGAGAGAGAGAGACAGAGAGAGAGAGAGAGAGAGAGAGAGAGAGAGAGAGAGAGAGAGAGAGAGAGAGAGAGAGAGAAAGAGAGAGAGAGAGAGAGAAAGAGAGAGAGAGAGAGAGAGAGAGAGAGAGAGAGAGAGAGAGAGAGAGAGAGAGAGAGAGAGAGAGAGAGAGAGAGAGAGAGAGAGAGAGAGAGAGAGGAATAAGTAACACAGACATGGTGTAACAACTGCTATATGAGAATGTCACTATGGGGCAGTAAACCTGGTAACAAGAACCCCCTGACAATGGACCTAAGATGAAAGAGAAGGTTGGTGAAGGAAAGGGAAGAGAAATACCAAGCAATGTCAAAGATGAACTACATATCTTCGCCCAGGAAGAAGCAGACATTGAGAGAACACTACGAGACCACACTGACAGACCACGAACTCTGGTCCTTGAGAGACACTACACAACCCCACCGAGTGACTGCACTCCGGTTTTCGACCTCACAGCAAGAAAACAGAGAAGGAAGTATGCGAGAACAAGGGAAGTCCCTCAAGCAGTGCAGTGGATGATACAACTTTTGTTATATAACATTCCAGAGCAATACTGTATGAACTAAGATGTTAGGAGATGGTGTGAGGCAAGACACCGGGTGTGTCCTGTGAGGCAGGCACAAGGGCCGAGGCAGCTGGATGGTGTGAGTGACAGTTGGCATCTTTCTCTACTACCTACACCTCATTCTAATAACCTCTAGAGTGACAGTACGTGTGGGACAATGAGAACTGCACTATTTAGTGCTAGTTCTATCCTGTTTCAAAAGATCATTCAAATACAATTTACAACAGATATAGACACGTAACATGAAGAGTACACTCAGACCACAACACAAATAAGGGCAGACGGGCGTGTGCTATAGACTCATCTTCCCTTCCTGTGGTTCCCATTGTTGGGGCAAGAAACCTGCCAGGTTTATCGAGGTCACTCGAGGCTAACAACGGACCTTCAATTGAGTCGATTCACAACAGTCGCCTAATTCCTGGGTACCTATATACTGCTAGGTGTACAGAGGCATCAGGTGTAAGGAAAAGTGCCCAAACGTTTCTCCCTACCCGTGAATAGAACTCGGGTCCAAAGGCTGTATTCAGACTACGCTAGAGACTGAAGTCTTGCTCCTCGACTCCCAGCCACCACTGGGTTTCCTATATATACACAAACATTACGGTCAACCAACGTTAGGTTAAATTGGTATCTCTTTTGACGGCGTTTTTAGGATTCAATTATATTCTATTGATATTCACTGGTGTAAATATGACCATTTATTTTTCAGTTATGGCTTGAACTCCAACTGTATATAGTGGGAACTTTACCGTAGCACGACAATGACAAATACAGTGTCATTTCCACGCAATTGTGTAAGTCAGTTTGTATAGAGGAGAGTATTTGAGAGCGGTGAGCCCCGACTCACGCCGACTCACCTTGTACTCACCTCGTCACCTAGTACACCCGTACTATGTGACTCGTATGTGTGCGTGAGTGATAGTGGATAAGGATTAAGGTGTGAGTTGTGGGTACTAGGAAGCTGTCTCCCCCATGTCGTACTTACAGCTATTTACAGCCTAACTGTCGTACCTCCTTCCCTCTCCCATTCTCTCTCTCTCTCATTTCTTCCCTTCATACGTCCTTACACCACTCCACTATTCCCGCTCTCTCATCTCCTCTCCTCTCATTCCCTCCCTTGTAACACCGTTTATTCAATACAGTGAGGAAAATATACATTCTTGTAAAGGAAGAATTTTTGAGCAATTCGAACAATTGAGTAGTGCTTGTGTGTGTTGAACTCAGCCCGTCCTCCTAAACTGGTGGAAAGTACCAATATATAGTGATGGACCACCAGAAACTTGACTTTTGCATTATTAAACTTAGACAATCTAGAAACTTTTTAATCACAACATTAATATAAGACCTAACCTAAGCTCTCTCAGGCCTAAGTATTACATATATATGTGCTATACTAGGCCTAGTATATTAATAGCACAAAAAGTGGTTTACTGATGGTCCATCACAACATTGATACTTTCGTCCAAATTGTTATTATAAATACTACCATTTCAGGAGGCTGGGTTATTTAGTTAGGTTCGTAACTACGTTATGCTTACAGTTAGGCAAAACCACGTTATATCAGAGGGTTGTCAAGTGGGGGGACGGCCCTCCCTCACCCCCTACCGTGGCCCCTACCGTGGCCCCTACCGTGGCCCTGTCCTGGTGGTCCCGTCATGACACTAGACGCTGGCACGCTGCCTCCTGCTCACCTCTTAATTACCTCCACGTGCTGCCCCCTGCACGTGACGGCACGAGTTACAACCCCCAGATGTTATCACTACACCTCACTCTCACCACGGGAGTTGCCACTCTGGGTGTGGTGGGTGACGGGAGTTGCCACTCTGGGTGTGGTGGGTGACGGGAGTTGCCACTCTGGGTGTGGTGGGTGACGGAAGTTGCCACTCTGGGTGTGGTGGGTGACGGAAGTTGCCACTCTGGGTGTGGTGGGTGACGGAAGTTGCCACTCTGGGTGTGGTGGGTGACGGGAGTTGCCACTCTGGGTGTGGTGGGTGACGGAAGTTGCCACTCTGGGTGTGTTAGGTGTTAGGCAACTGTAGGGTTCACAGAGTCGGTGATACTAATGATGGTGTTCAGTCATATCTCGACGCTCGGGGTTCCTGGTGGTCGGTAATGACTGTGGTTGATCAGGGGTCTTCCGGTGCATCACTGTGGCAGAGAGAGAGAGAGAGAGAGGTGGACCTCCGGGGAAGGAGGGAGGTGCTTCTCCATGGAGAGAGGGAAAGTGCTGCTCCTCCAGAGAGGCAAGAGAAGAGTGTAGAGGAAGGTTAAGGTAAACAGGTGATCCTCCTCTGTCGCTTAACTGTCCACCAATTACAGGTATACAAGAGTTGTTACGTGCCTGACACCTGACACCCTCACGAAAGCCCTCCATACCTCACTGGTTCACTCCACGGATCCCCCCATTTTCCCTCCACAGTTCACGTCATAGTTCCCTCCACCAGTTCATACAATCTCAATTTCCGTAGCTGAGAACTTTAGGCACAATTTACGCCTATTGTTCCAATTTGGGTCAATTTAGGCAGCGCTGCACTAACTCTGGCCGCGGGTTAATGTAAGCGGCTTACGACCATCTCACGGCGTATGTGGCTTAAGCCATTATCTTGATTAACATTTACGCAACGTGTCTTTAATTCACGAAACACGTCGCACGTGCTCGCTTCTCCTGCGGCACGACGCACGTGCTAGTCCGCCACCACCACCATATAGTGTGTTTACATGCACAAAATCACACTTTCTCCCTTACACAACCACCTGAACAGCACATTCAATAAATGTTTGACACAATTTTTGGTTTCTACACTAACTGGGTGTGAGGTGCATCCTGTAGACCAGGTACACGGTAGACTCCTCTGGTAATACTCACCAGTGAGACTCCTCTGGTAATACTCACCTGTGAGACTCCACTCATAATACTCACCAGTGAGACTCCACTCATAATACTCACCTGTGAGACTCCACTCATAATACTCACCTGTGAGACTCCACTCATAATACTCACCTGTGAGACTCCACTCATAATACTCACCTGTGAGACTCCACTGATAATACTCACCAGTGAGACTCCACTGATAATACTCACCTGTGAGACTCCACTGATAATACTCACCTGTGAGACTCCACTCATAATACTCACCTGTGAGACTCCACTGATAATACTCACCTGTGAGACTCCACTCATAATACTCACCTGTGAGACTCCACTGATAATACTCACCTGTGAGACTCCACTGATAGTACTCACCAGTGAGACTCCACTGATAATACTCACCTGTGAGACTCCACTGATAATACTCACATGTGAGACTCCACTCATAATACTCACCTGTGAGACTCCACTGATAGTACTCACCAGTGAGACTCCACTGATAATACTCACCTGTGAGACTCCACTGATAGTACTCACCAGTGAGACTCCACTGATAATACTCACCTGTGAGACTCCACTGATAGTACTCACCAGTGAGACTCCACTGATAATACTCACCTGTGAGACTCCACTCATAATACTCACCTGTGAGACTCCACTGATAATACTCACCTGTGAGACTCCACTGATAGTACTCACCAGTGAGACTCCACTGATAATACTCACCTGTGAGACTCCACTGATAGTACTCACCAGTGAGACTCCACTGATAATACTCACCTGTGAGACTCCACTGATAATACTCACCTGTGAGACTCCACTGATAGTACTCACCAGTGAGACTCCACTGATAATACTCACCAGTGAGACTCCACTCATAATACTCACCTGTGAGACTCCACTGATAATACTCACCTGTGAGACTCCACTGATAGTACTCACCAGTGAGACTCCACTGATAATACTCACCAGTGAGACTCCACTCATAATACTCACCTGTGACAATATCAACACCAACCAATAATAAATATTTGGCCGTAAGACTCGATCATCCTTGAGTAAATATGAAAGCCACTCTTCACAAAATTGTGTTAACCTCTTACGATGAAAATATAATACATATATGGCTATCTCCCTTGTGTAATTCTTGAGTGAGGTTGGCTTGGGGTTGGGTTAGTACATCAGTTACTAGCGCTCAAGGTCGAGTGACGCTAAACTGTCCATGTTGCGAGCGCTGACGTAATCACCACTCACCGTCGTGACGAGGTCATGGCACTGTGGCTCTTGAATGTAGTTCGTTGTTGCCTTTGTCACTGTCCGCGGTGACTCTTGCAGTGCGTCCTCACTGGTCGATGATGTCACTGGACGGTCCGTCTTGGGTAACAAAAGCAGCTCCCACTGTGGCGGCCGCCTGGGAGCTCACCAGAGACAGCAGGAACGCCAGGGTTATCTTGAGGTTATCTTGAGATTATTTCGGGGCTTTTAGTCTCCCCGCGGCCCGGTCCTCGACCAGGCCTCCACCCCCAGGAAGCAGCCCGTGACAGCTGACTAACTCCCAGGTACCTATTTTACTGCTAGGTAACAGGGGCACAGGGTGAAAGAAACTCTGCCCATTGTCTCTCGCCGGCGCCCGGGATCGAACCCGGGACCACAGGATCACAAGTCCAGCGTGCTGTCCGCTCGGCCGACCGACTTCCTGGTACAGGGAAATTAACTTTGGTTGCCTTAAATTAATGTCCTCACGTCAACGTCGGCGTATGCCTGTCATCACAAGGTTCAATTCCAATTACATCAACATCTTTTTCTCCCAATTTAGGTCGGAATTTAGCTCCTGGACCGCTCGCCTGGGGATATTATAATTAATGTACCGACGAATAATTGCTGCCTTGACATTACGTGCTTTGTATATGGACGAAATGCTTATCCTGGCTGGCTAGTCCGTGTCCCCTTGTTTGTGTAAGATACTCTGATCCCTTTCTGAGCGGCGTAACAGGTTCACGGAGGCCTCTAACACCGTCTACTGACTCTACTCTCCTCCACTGTTGCTCTCTCGATTTAGTCAATGCCGGAAGCTTGTGCAGAGATTGAATTGAAAATGAAATTGAAATAAGTTTATTGAGGTAAAATACACACAAAGGGATGAGGTAGCTCAAGCTATTCTCACCCCGTTCAGTACAACGTGTTAATACATACATAGACACACATCACAAACAATAAACCTGTTACCAAACATTCTGAGAGATAAACATGTACATTTCCTCCTTCACAAGTGGTATGGTATCAGACGTACACAAATACTTTTATGACCTAGTTATACGGATAATTCAACAAAATATTACAATCTTGGTGCAAAATTCTTATATCTCTCAAGAATATCATCAACCTTTCCTTTGTGACACATCCAGGCTTTTTGCTCAGGAACAGTCCTTATCTCAGTGTTTCTATATACATTAATCAACGGACAATCAAGAACATAATGGGCAAGGGTGTGAGACCTTAACATACCACATAGTTTACACTTCTATGTGTCATTATCATGAACGCCTATCCCATATTCCCAGTAATATTTGTACCCAAGCCTGAGCCGCATGTACACAGAGTCACTCCAAGCATTTCTCCTTTTACCATAAGTGAAAAGGGTGTTTTGACTCACATACATGTAGTGTTGCATGGTTAGACTTCTCTCATACATTATCCCTCTCCTTTCCACTCCTGCCTGTGCCTGAATATTTCTGATTTTGCTTCTTATTTGTCTCATTGTGAATTCACATTCAATGTCAATTTGTGGTTTTGATGTGGCACGTTTGGCCAAGTCATCCGCCACCTCGTTGAGCACTATTCCAACATGAGATGGAATCCACATGAATTTCACACTATGACCTTTCAGCTGTATCTCAGCTATTCTTCTCTTACAATCCTCAACTATAGACATGAAGACTGGGTTTCGACTGTTTAAGGACTCCAGTGCTCCTCGGCTATCGACAAATACAAAAACATTTTTGCCGTCATGACGTACTTCCTCCAAACACGCCAGAATGGCCTGCAGTTCAGCTTGTGTGGATGATATATAATTACTAAGCCGGAGTTCAATTTTCCTGTCCACAGTCCCAAACTCCGTATATTCCCTTATGAGGACACCACACCCTGCCCTGCCATCCTCCGCCACCGACCCGTCGCAATATACATGTAAACTGTTGCCTCTTGGTAACCGGGATATCATGCTTCCATACATACACCGTAATTGTCCCGGTTCATGATGAATCTTTTTCACCTTGAGGGGTACAATTTCGACGTCTATTTTCTGTACTTTCCAGGGAGCAGACATATTACCCTGTCGAGAGGGTTTACAGCAGTCAAGTACATCGTATTCCCTGAGGTCATGAGCTAATCCCCTCGTGTAGCGTGTCTCCCTCAGTTTCCTGGAAGTGTGTACGTCACTCAAGCAGGTCTGAACGCTCTCAAACAGCTTATCCCCTCCTTTTCTCCGCATGAAACGAATAGCTACTCTAGTGTTAATGTCACGGACTCTATCACACACACTCTGTAAATTTAATTCCATTCTCATTATTTCAATCATTGCATTTCTTTGACATCCAAGAATAATCCTCATAGCCTCGTTCTGTATCAGCTCTATTTTTTGAATTCTGCCTTGGCCTGTGTAAGACAAAACGGGTGCTGCGTAGTCTATCAGGGACCGAACAGTGCTTATGTATAACATCCGTAAGATAGGTACCCCAACACCTTTACCAGAAAAAGCCAGTGCTTTTAGAGGATGCAGACGGGCTTTACATAAGGTGCTGATATGATTTATTTCAGCATTCTTACTCTCACATGTGTATCCAACATACATGCCCAGATACTTGTACTTCTGAACACGGCTCAGTTCCACACCATTTAGAGTAAGTGTTATATTTCTTCGTTTCCTATACTCATATTTGGTTTTATCTGCATTTATAACTAAGCCTAACTTGTGACAGGTTGTACCAAGTATGTTAAGAGCAGTTTGAATTTTGTTCCCGGAAGTGCCTTGTATAAGAATGTCATCAGCATATATGATCGTCGTGACCCCTGGAGGATACATTTCTGATGCTAATCTGTTCATTAATACATTGAATAAGGTGGGACTTAATACTCCCCCTTGTGGGGTACCTAACTGAAACCTCCGTTCCTCAGACATGCATCCCTGATAATACACCTGACCTTTTCTGCCTTGTAGATAATCCCTTATCCAGTGTAACAATCTCCCTGTTATTCCCAGATTGGCTAATTCGTATAAGATTACTTCCCCATTGGCTTTATCAAATGCTCCTTGTAGCAGAGATGTTTATTGTAGGCAATTAGCCTTGTGACTGAGAGTGTGCGAGCACGCACGCACGCACACACAAAAGATAGAGCCCAGTAGGCTTAGGAATCTGTACACCAGTTGACTGACAGTTGAGAGGCGGAACCAAAGAGTCAGAGCTCAACCCCCGCAAGCACAACTAGGTGAGTACATAATAAAAGAGCCTCAAAAAATTCACCTAAATTCCTTGTTCACTAATTATTCTGGAATGTTAAAGCTCTTAATTTGTTGTAATTTTTTTGCATTCTCAGTTGGAACGTAGCAAGTTAGAAATTGGTTCAGTGCTTTCTTTAATGTTTAATGTTTCATGTATTTGTTACAGATACTCGAGTCTTTCTAATTTGTTAAAACATTTTGTATCATATTCTGTGTTTATAGGTTACCTTGAGGTTACCTTGAGGTTACCTTGAGGTGCTTCCGGGGCTTAGCGTCCCCGCGGCCCGGTCGTCGACCAGACCTGGTTGCTGGACTGATCAACCAGAGCAAGCATTTAATTTTATATTCCAAACACTACTAAGTCAAGTTGTTGTTGTTTAAGATTCAGCTACTGGGAACAAAAAGTTCCAAGTAGCACGGGCTATGGTGAGCCCGTAGTGGACTTATGTGGCACAGGAGCGGGGCTGTAACTTTATTGTGAACTAAGTCAATATGACGAACTCCTCAAGTTAATATTCAGGAAGGCACTCAACCTTAGAAGCCAGTGAGTGGGACCACGCAACACTACCAGTCACACTTGGGGGACAGACTTAGGGAAGTACAGAGGTAGCACTGCCAGTATTATTACCCCTTGTGCACTTCTACCAGGTCAGTGGTAGACAAGTGGTAGACTACTACTCAGTGGTAGACGCTGAGAAAGCGTCTCAGGTGAGGAGTTGGCCACATGCTGGTTGGCCACATGCTGGTTGGCCACATGCTGGTGCTGGGCCACAGGCTGGTGCTGGTCACAGGCTGGTGGTGGCCACAGGCTGGTGGTGGCCACAGGCTGGTGCTGGTCACAGGCTGGTGCTGGTCACAGGCTGGTGCAGGTCACAGGCTGGTGCTGGTCACAGGCTGGTGCTGGCCACAGGCTGGTGCTGGCCACAGGCTGGTGCTGGCCACAGGCTGGTGCTGACCACAGGCTGGTGCTGGCCACAGGCTGGTGCTGGTCACAGGCTGGTGCTGGTCACAGGCTGGTGCTGGCCACAGGCTGGTGCTGGCCACAGGCTGGTGCTGGTCACAGGCTGGTGCTGGCCACAGGCTGGTGCTGGCCACAGACTGGTGCTGGCCACAGGCTGGTGCTGGTCACAGGCTGGTGCTGGTCACAGGCTGGTGCTGGTCACAGGCTGGTGCTGGTCACAGGCTGGTGCTGGTCACAGGCTGGTGCTGGCCACAGGCTGGTGCTGGCCACAGGCTGGTGCTGGTCACAGGCTGGTGCTGGCCACAGGCTGGTGCTGGCCACAGGCTGGTGCTGGCCACAGGCTGGTGCTGGTCACAGGCTGGTGCTGGTCACAGGCTGGTGCTGGCCACAGGCTGGTGCTGACCACAGGCTGGTGCTGGCCACAGGCTGGTGCTGGCCACAGGCTGGTGCTTGTCACAGGCTGGTGCTGGTCACAGGCTGGTGCTGGCCACAGGCTGGTGCTGGTCACAGGCTGGTGCTGGTCACAGGCTGGTGCTGGCCACAGGCTGGTGGTGGCCACAGGCTGGTGGTGGCCACAGGCTGGTGGTGGCCACAGGCTGGTGGTGGCCACAGGCTGGTGCTGGCCACAGGCTGGTGCTTGTCACAGGCTGGTGCTGGTCACAGGCTGGTGCTGGCCACAGGCTGGTGCTGGTCACAGGCTGGTGCTGGTCACAGGCTGGTGCTGGTCACAGGCTGGTGCTGGCCACAGGCTGGTGCTGACCACAGGCTGGTGCTGGCCACAGGCTGGTGCTGGCCACAGGCTGGTGCTTGTCACAGGCTGGTGCTGGTCACAGGCTGGTGCTGGCCACAGGCTGGTGCTGGTCACAGGCTGGTGCTGGTCACAGGCTGGTGCTGGTCACAGGCTGGTGCTGGCCACAGGCTGGTGGTGGCCACAGGCTGGTGGTGGCCACAGGCTGGTGGTGGCCACAGGCTGGTGGTGGCCACAGGCTGGTGGTGGCCACAGGCTGGTGCTGGTCACAGGCTGGTGCTGGTCACAGGCTGGTGGTGGCCACAGGCTGGTGGTGGTCACAGGCTGGTGGTGGTCACAGGCTGGTGCTGGCCACAGGCTGGTGCTGGCCACAGGCTGGTGCTGGCCACAGGCTGGTGCTGGCCACAGGCTGGTGCTGGCCACAGGCTGGTGCTGGCCACAGGCTGGTGCTGGTCACAGGCTGGTGCTGGCCACAGGCTGGTGCTGGCCACAGGCTGGTGCTGGCCACAGGCTGGTGCTGGTCACAGGCTGGTGCTGGCCACAGGCTGGTGCTGGCCACAGGCTGGTGCTGGCCACAGGCTGGTGCTGGCCACAGGCTGGTGCTGGCCACAGGCTGGTGCTGGCCACAGGCTGGTGCTGGCCACAGGCTGGTGCTGGCCACAAAGACCACACCAACACTGACCCACCAACATTCAGAAGCGTCCAGATGGGGTCACCATGTTCCCCAGGAAGGAAAACCTTAGCTCATGGGGGACAAATGTGAACTACAGTTCCCGAGGCGTTTAGTGAAGTGAGCTTTGAAATTAAGTGAGCAGCAATGCTCCAGTTTAGAAACGTTTGAAGGTAATCAGCTGGGAATCATGTGTAGAGTGGTTATCCTTTCTAAACACGTGGATATGCTGCCGAGTTATATCCAGAATCTGAACAACGTTTTAACGATAAGCAGCGCACACATACACAGACAGTCGCGCACACTGCACATAAAAATGCATGATATGTGCTTCAATCATGCTCAGAATACTTTATTATCCATTCGGTTCATATTACTTAAGCATTTCTTATCTTTATTAGCTTTACTAACATGTTTTAAAACAATAAAACGAGTGTTTGCAGTAAGACTTGGGCGCTAAACTCCGGCACAGTACCACCAAGTTCTCTACTGAGGAAGGTCACGATGGGTCAATAAAACACAAAGTGTCTCTTGTATCAATCACGATATGTAAATTAATGAAGGGAGCGAGAGAGATAAGAAATAAAGATAAGAAAGAGAGAGGGAGAGATGGAGAGATGGAGGAAGGAATACAGAGATGAAAGAGAGGGGGAGGGATGAAACACGAGAGGGAGAGAGGGAGCTAGAGTGCCGGTAGCTTGGTCTGCACAAAACTGCCTACGTCAATGCATGTAAATAATAACCCTTCCCATAGAAACTTGCCACAATATTAAAGTTGTGTACACCAGCATATTGGTCGTGTATATATATATATATATATATATATATATATATATATATATATATATATATATATATATATATATATATATATATATATATATATATCATATATATTCCTATACGTCACTATCACAGAGAAACAGCAGAAATTAAATTACGTAAGGATGTTTGGAGTGGCTGCATAAGCCAACCACAACAGCTGTGTCTCTCTTCAGCTGAGTAGACGATTCGTGTCTAGTTTAATTTGTATATTAAGGAACCCACAGACGGTAGGAAGTAGTCACATATTGGGTCCTGATGATCACAATGATCTTATGCTATATACTCAACACCTTATACTATATACACTGTTGTACATCGTAAACTTTAGCTAAATCGTTACTGCGTAAGTTTAAGAACTTTAAGATATTATACTAACTAAGGATCTAAATTACAATCATAAGTACACACTCTCTTAACGGGCTATTCATGCCCATGCCACCTCTTGGGTGGCTTAATCTTTATCAATCAATCACACCGGCCGAGCGGACAGCACGCTGGACTTGTGATCCTGTGGTCCTGGGTTCTATCCCAGGCGCCGGCGAGAAACAATGGGCAGAGTTTCTTTCACCCTATGCCCCTGTTACCTAGCAGTAAAATAGGCACCTGGGTGTTAGTCAGCTGTCACGGGCTGCTTCCTGGGGGTGGAGGCCTGGTCGAGGACCGGGCCGAGGGGACACTAAAAAGCCCCGAAATCATCTCAAGATAACCTCAAGATAACCTAGATACCACACAGAGCACCTTAAGTATGCCCAAACATCTTGCAGGAACCATACGGACTATTATTATATGTCACAGTAACTGTCACCTCGCCCTTGATGCAGCTACCTATAAGCCGGTCTGCTCCCAAACCAAATAAATTATATTTCAGAGAACACGTGTGGCTCGTTGAGGGGAACTTAATGGATAAGAAAGAGGGGAGGAAAGGTGTTAAGACAGTGCCAGCAGGAAGGAAGGAGGGGAGAGAGGTGAGGGACGTGAGAAGGTAGGGAAGATAATTAGAGGTGAGGTGCGCGTGTTCCCTTCATGTTTGTGTCATTGAGGGAGAAAGTGATGCTCCAAATACGGTGAGGGATAAGGGGAAATTATAGGCTCCCGAAGGGGGGAGGAAGAGGGGATGGAGGAAAGAGAAAAGAGGGAAAATATAAGACAGGAGCATTGAAGGAGCATTGAGCATCTCTCTTGCCTATTTATTGCCTGTCTCTACCTCCTCATCACAATCGACTTGAGAATGGTCCAGGACGGACCGAAACGTCGTCGTCCCTTCAACTTCTAGTGTGTGGTCTGGTCAACATTGAAGGAGTTTCAGGTAAGTTACCTTTTATAGCAAAGGTTGATGAGTGGCTATTTTCTCTCCAGGTGTTTCAATTGCTTGATCTTAACTCCATCTAAAATGGAGTTTATGTAAACCATAAATATACAAGCTGTAGCTAGGCCACTGAAAATTGAATTAAAAAATACGAATTACAACTTTTGAAGATTTTCTTGAGGAGCTGTGCTGCTCGGAGTAAAGATGTTAACAGCTCCTTGAACACCTGTCTCGCTACAAGCACGCGAACACTTTCTTGAACACCTGTGTTGACCAAGTTAAACAAAGGAAGAAACAATTCAGGAAATCAAATATACAAAAATGTCTTGAGTAGTAAGGTGTGTAGATGTCAAAAAAGACAATAAATGATGTACAAAACTAAGATAAAGTATCTAATTGTCCACCACTAAATTGTTCAGAAACTGAGGCTAAGACTATCTACTTTATACAACAGTCTGTTCTATTTATCTATCTAGAGGAGAACAGGATAGCAAAGTAAAAAGATTCTAAATAGCTATAATTACCCCGAGATCCATTTCTAAAGAAGAATTAACAATAAACAAAACATAGAGACGCAGTACGTGATAAATACTCAACACAGTACAAAATAAGTTGAAATTTTTAGGCGATAATTATAAGCAAAAATCAGAGGATTATAACTATAGAAAAACGCTGCTAAAAATGCATAATCAAGCGAGACATGAAGATAATTGGGAAAATTAGCGATAAACGGCGATAACTCAGAAGACAAGCAATAATGATAAGACGAAGATCGTGTAGAGACTGACGCAGTTGTCCTCCTCCTCCTCCTTCTCCCTCACATCCTTATCTTCTCCTATCATCATCTAAATCTTTATTCCAATCTACTCCTAATTCCCAATCATTTCCTCATTTCTTCCTCCTCCCATAATACTGTTATACCTGTACCTAGTCTCTCGATACAGGCCTCAGCTCAGTGTCATCTTTCCATGAAGAAAATAATTATAAAAATTAGGAACATGGAGAACAATTACAATAAGATATTAACATCGTCTTCAAATGATCAACTAAAAATCATACGGCGTTCAACGAGGATAAATTCCAAAAGCCTTTTGTCTGGGAAAAGTAAACAATAACATGAGAACAGGATACAAGGAACAGTTATCTCCATAGCAAGAAGTGACCAAGTCAAAACCTTCAAATAATAATGTTGAAAGACGTAATGTTTAGAGACCTCTAAAAATAAACATTGCAACAGCTAGGTAAATAATACCGTCGATAACGACAACCTTCAGAACAAGGGATCCTACACTAAAGATGGTATTCTTTTGAGCCCCGGAGTTATCTTGCACGGAATAGGTCCTCACGTCACCTGTCAAGACAGGCGAGATTGCAGAGTTGGAAAATGTGCAGCGATCCTTTACTGTTCGTATAGAATTAGTTAAACAAACTATTGAGCCCGACTTGAAGCACTCAAACTGTGCTTCCTGGAATGGACATGAGAGAGATCTCTTACCATCCCAGCCTCCTAAGATGATAGCACTCATTACCTGCTGGATCGAACGTACAAAACCAGATTGTCGCAACCAACAATATTCACGTTTTATATTAATAATTTTGTAGAGTCGGTCGGCCGACCGGACAGAACGCGGGACTTGTAATCCTGTGGTCCTGGGTTCGATCCCAGGCGCCGGCGAGAAACAATGGGCAGAGTTTCTTTCACCCTATGCCCCTGTTACCTAGCAGTAAAATAGGTATCTGGGTGTTAGTCAGCTGTCACGGG
>NC_091218.1:17397909-17402909 GCF_040958095.1 Procambarus clarkii | reverse complement strand
GTCCAGCAAGACTATGCCAGCACATGTGGGCAGAGTCCAAATCCACACACACACACACACACACACACACACACACACACACACACACACACACACACCCACACACACACACACACACACACACACACACACACACACACCCACACACAACAAACCCTAGATGAAAACTAGGCAGACACCAATTGTATAAACTAAACTCATTCTTGAGCCCTATAGTGCAGACGATGAGTCACAATAACGTGGCCGAAGATATGATGACAAAACCCAACACCAGAAGATGAAGAGACGACGATGACGACGTTTCTTTAACCCTATTCATCACCGGTGCTAGAGGTTAATAGTCCAGGTCCTTCATCACCAGTGCCAGTAATCATCTATCGTGCCGGAACTTAGCCTTCAAGTCTCATCATTTGTGTCAGAACTCATCTTTCATGACACCACTTGATTCCTTCCTGACACACCAAGATGTGTGAAGATGTCGCCTGACGAGCACTATAGCACTTTATTGACCCTCCTGACGACAATCAGTACCGTCCTGGAACCCCCTTAACGACAACTGACAACCGTGCCACGCCACCTGAGAACCATGCAGCGCCAAATGACACCCTCCTGGTACCAGCTGGCACCTTCTTGATGCCAGATGACAGCCGTGTGACACATGGGCACCTCCACGAAGGGGGTGGTCGAGGAAGTGTGTGTGTGTGTGTGTGTGTGTGTGTGTGTACTCACCTAATTGTGCTTGCGGGGGTTGAGCTCTGGCTCTTTGGTCCCGCCTCTCAACCGTCAATCAACTGGTGTACAGATTCCTGAGCCTATTGGGCTCTATCATATCTACATTTGAAACTGTGTATGGAGTCAGCCTCCACCACATCACTTCCTAATGCATTCCATTTACTAACTACTCTGACACTGAAAAAGTTCTTTCTAACGTCTCTGTGGCTCATTTGGGTACTCAGCTTCCACCTGTGTCCCCTTGTTCGCGTCCCACCAGTGTTGAATAGTTCATCCTTGTTTACCCGGTCGATTCCCCTGAGGATTTTGTAGGTTGTGATCATGTCCCCCCTTACTCTTCTGTCTTCCAGTGTCGTGAGGTGCATTTCCCGCAGCCTTTCCTCATAACTCATGCCTCTTAGTTCTGGGACTAGTCTAGTAGCATACCTTTGGACTTTTTCCAGCTTCGTCTTGTGCTTGACAAGGTACGGGCTCCATGCTGGGGCCGCATACTCCAGGATTGGTCTTACATATGTGGTGTACAAGATTCTGAATGATTCCTTACACAGGTTCCTGAACGCCGTTCTGATGTTAGCCAGCCTGGCATATGCCGCAGACGTTATTCTCTTTATGTGGGCTTCAGGAGACAGGTTTGGTGTGATATCAACTCCTAGATCTTTCTCTCTGTCTGTTTCATTAAGTACTTCATCTCCTATTCTGTATCCTGTGCCTGGCCTCCTGTTTCCACTGCCTAGTTTCATTACTTTGCATTTACTCGGGTTGAACTTCAACAGCCATTTGTTGGACCATTCACTCAGTCTATCCAGGTCATCTTGTAGCCTCCTACTATCATCCTCTGTTTCAATCCTCCTCATAATTTTTGCATCGTCGGCAAACATTGAGAGGAACGAATCTATACCCTCTGGGAGATCATTTACATATACCAGAAACAGTATAGGTCCAAGTGTGTGTGTGTGTGTGTGTGTGTGTGTGTGTGTGTGTGTGTGTGTGTGTGTGTGTGTGTGTGTGTGTGTGTGTGTGTGTGTGTGTGTGTGTGTGTGTGTGTGTGTGTGTGTGTGTGTGTATTCACTTGAGCAGGGCAGCGTGTGATCCAGTCATGACATCTAATAATGACTTTAAGAGACTGTCGTAATAACACACACTGTCAGACAGTCATCAGGCCGACAACAGACAGACTCTGTAAGACTGAACGCTACAAGTCTCAGCTGTCATCAGAGTTAAAGCCAAATAAACTCTCACAACGATGAGTTAAAGAGACGTCAGTCGTTACAAAGGACAGAGATGCATAAGCTGAAGAGCTGACATTATCAGTTCATCAGTCGTCAGGACTGTCAGTAATATCGTAGCACCCAACGTCAAGACGGAGTGGAATGTCAGCCGTCAACAAGTGAACGAGACTATCAACTGGTCAGCTGGAAGAAGCCGTGCATCTGTCAACGAGTCACAGATAAATGTAACACGTGTCAGAGTCAAACGTTGGGAAGCCAACAAGAGCAAAAGCAATCAGATTTCAAAAGACAAAAAGTTGAGCGTGCGTGCGTGTGTGTGAATTTGCGTGCGTGTATGAGTGGGTTTGTGTGTACTCGCCTAAATACAACAGAATATTAAAAACGAGATCATGACTCCAGCCCTTCATATGATCAGTCGTTAAATAATGAAACAACTTTTTGTTTAATTTTAAAAACTGTGTACTTATCATGCGAATAATCTTCAGCTCTTCGATCCCGTCTCACAATATTCTGTCAACTTTTCGTGCGTTTAGCTAAACAAGTTGTTGCCTGGTCCAATCATTCTAATCGCCAGCCGACTATAGTCCCCTCTGACACCCTTGTGTGTTCTGTCCAGTCGCTTCAGATGTAATCTGTCAGTATCTCGTTCACTCCTTAAGTAATTTGTCTGTCGTGTTGTTTTTTCTGAGTCTTCGTCTCCTCTAGTGATGACATGTTTCTTAAGACCTCGTAGGTCATGTCCTTCACGCCTGGGACTGGTAGTGCAAAAAACATTTTTCGATTTGATACCTTGTGTCCGGCCTCTTGGCTCCAGCCTTCAGGTTGTCAGTTGACCAGACCACACACTAGAAGGTGAAGGGACGACGACGTTTTGGTCCGTCCTGGACCATTCTCAAGTCTGGTCAACATTAGCCATGTTATTGTGACTCATCGCCTGATTCAGTTTGTCAGGATCTACTCTGTGTTAAATTCTCTGTGTTAAACTTCCTCAGAATTTTTGCGTCACCTGCAAACATCAAAAAGTCTTTCCTGATAGGTCTATCACACCCCAGTGTTAGCGTCACTCTTGTAACTCTTCCCTCACTGTGAGGCTCTCTTATTAGTCAAGCTCTTCACTGTGTACCTGAGCAAATTGCCAGTCACTCCCGCCTGTTTCTTTACCGTACAGACTAGTGTCGTGTGAAGCAATGTCAGAAGTATTCTGACAGTCACCAATTATGAAGTCATTCCGCCATTCTGAACTTCTCGCTTGTGTTCTCTTGCTGATGCTGTTCTCTCTACACTATTCACAATTATCTTTACTACCATCATTTCCCTCACCTTGCTTATGTAACAACACTGGCCAGCTCAGCGTCTACAGTCTATCTCAACCAATATTTTTTGTTTATTGACGCTACGTTGGCTCGGAACATTACTTCTCCAATGCCCCTAATAATCTTGTACGGCGTTATCATGTCTGCCCTATTTGCTCCTTTTCTTCAGTGTAATGAAGTCAAATTCCTTCAGTTTTGTTCATAGTTCAGTGCCCCCAAGAAAAAGCCTTGTTGCATATCTTTGGGTACTAATTTAGTTTTTTATTTCTTTCGACAGGGGTTCCATGCCCGGGCAGCATACCCAAGAATGGGTATCAAATAGAATGTATAAAGCAATCGGAAGTTCCTGAAGGTTGTCTGCAAGTTTGTCATTATGACTTATGCTGCCTCTGGTGTTGGATCTAAAGTTATATCTGTCTAGATTTCAGAAGTAGGAAGGTACCATCTTTTATTTATATAAGGTATTTGAGGCCTTTATCTATACTTATCCTCATAATCTTACATTTGTCTGGATAGCTATTTCTCAGATCATCTCTTGAGACTGTCTATTTCATCTTGCAATGTATTGTAATTCTTCTCAAGTTCTGATTCATCTCATTGCTGTGAGTGTGTGTGTGTGTGTGTGCGTGTGTGTGTGTGTGTGTGTGTGTGTGTGTGTTATTGATTTCCTCCTGCTCCTCTCGTAAGCCAGTTTTGCCCGCATGGAACCCTGAAGGCAAGAAAGTTAAGTCACTAATTGATTTCTTCGGCCTGAATGCGCCCGTTCCACGGAAGGAAGGAGAGGGAACGCGACCACCCTCACACACACACACACACACACACACACACACACACACACACACACACACACACACACACACACACACACACCATGACTCCTCCCACCAACTATATAATTATATTAATGTTATGTTTACGTCTATCTCTCCCTCTGCTTCTCTCCTTGTTTCTCAAAACAAATATATATTGTGCTGCTATATGTTTGACTCCAAGTGTATAACAGCACAAAATTGAGTTATATACTATAGTGATCAGCGAAGTCAAAGGCTATAACCATCCACCGCGTATGACTACGCTGTGGCTGGTGATAGCGTCATGTTATCATGTTATCTTGCAGCAAGATAACTCATCCGTGAGCCCAGACAACTGTGATGACCCCTCCGAGCGGTGATGGTGCATTCATTTGTATTATTAATATTACTTATTATTATAATTAAGTGGTATTATTTCTACTGAGAAAGCACCCCAAATCTAAGACCTAAGGTGAACTCAATTATTAAAACATAATTAACTGGGATATTTTCCTCCTGGCTCCAGGCTAGGTGCGCCAGGGACGAAGGGAGGGAGGGTAGGGGTCTTCCAGGGACGTGGGGAGGGGTAGGGTAGGGTTTTCCAGGGACAGGGGGAGGGGTAGGGTAGGGTCTTCCAGGGACAGGGAGCCCAATGGCCTGGTCTTCGACGAGGGCATCAACTGAAAAACTGACCACAGGCCAAACCACGAAAGATATAGTGACGAGATGAGAGAGAGAGAGAGAGAGAGAGAGAGAGAGAGAGAGAGAGAGAGAGAGAGAGAGAGAGAGAGAGAGAGAGAGAGAGAGAGAGAGAGAGAGAGAGACCTTCAGAATCACAACAATCACCCAATCTCTGCCGCTCACCGAATCCATGAATACGGAATCACGGCTCCGAGTTCGGTGTGTTGTACAGCTCGCTGAGGCAGCTCCCAGGG
>NC_091218.1:17350409-17395409 GCF_040958095.1 Procambarus clarkii | reverse complement strand
TGCCCAATACTGCCACTATGGCGGTGTGTTCACTCACAGGATGAGTAGCGCTGCCCAATACTGTCACTATGGCGGTGTGTCCACTCACAGGATGAGTGGCGCTGCCCAATACTGCCACTATGGTGGTGTGTCCACTTACAGGATGAGTGACGCTGCCCAATACTGCCACTATGGCGGTGTGTCCACTCACAGGATGAGTGGCGCTGCCCAATACTGTCACTATGGTGGATGTTTACTCACAGGATGAGTGAGCTGCCCAATACTGTCACTATGGTGGTGTGTCCACTCACAGGATGAGTAGCGCTGTCCAATACTGTCACTATGGCGGTGTGTCCACTCACAGGATGAGTGACGCTGCCCAATACTGTCACTATGGCGGTGTGTCCACTCACAGGATGAGTGGCGCTGCCCAATACTGTCACTATGGCGGTGTGTCCACTCATAGGATGAGTGACGCTGCCCAATACTGTCACTATGGCGGTGTGTCCACTCACAGGATGAGTGACGCTGCCCAATACTGTCACTATGGCGGTGTGTTCACTCACAGGATGAGTGGCGCTGCCCAATACTGTCATTATGGCGGTGTGTCCACTCACAGGATGAGTGGCGCTGCCCAATACTGTCACTATGGCGGTGTGTTCACTCACAGGATGAGTGGCGCTGCCCAATACTGTCACTATGGCGGTGTGTTCACTCACAGGATGAGTGGCGCTGCCCAATACTGTCACTATGGTGGTGTGTCCACTCACAGGATGAGTGACGCTGCCCAATACTGTCACTATGGCGGTGTGTCCACTCACATGATGAGTGTCGCTGCCCAATACTGTCACTATGGTGGTATGTTCACTCACAGGATGAGTGACGCTGCCCAATACTGTCACTATGGTGGTGTGTCCACTCACAGGATGAGTGACGCTGCCCAATACTGTCACTATGGCGGTGTGTCCACTCACAGGATGAGTGACGCTGCCCAATACTGTCACTATGGCGGTGTGTCCACTCACAGGATGAGTGTCGCTGCCCAATACTGTCACTATGGCGGTGTGTCCACTCACAGGATGAGTGGCGCTGCCCAATACTGTCACTATGGCGGTGTGTTCACTCACAGGATGAGTGACGCTGCCCAATACTGTCACTATGGCGGTGTGTCCACTCACAGGATGAGTGACGCTGCCCAATACTGTCACTATGGCGGTGTGTTCACTCACAGGATGAGTGACGCTGCCCAATACTGTCACTATGGCGGTGTGTTCACTCACAGGATGAGTGACGCTGCCCAATAAACTCGTTCTATGGTGGGGATTTTTGTAATGTTTGCCATGTTCATAGATTGAGGTCACTATTGTCGAGGTCCCCAATGTCTCAAGTGTTGGACTGTGGCGGCAGAGGCTGCGGCGGTGAGGGAACATACAGACAGATCATCCCGGGTTCGATGCTCAAGCAGTGTGAGACATTAAGTCAGGTTTCCTTACACCTGATGCGTCTCTTGACTTAGTAAACAGGTATCTGGGAGTAAGTCAACTGTTGTGGCGTGCATCCTGGTCGGTCTTCGACTTTGTCTAGACTTGCAAGACAGACAAACGAAGCCGCTCCATCACTACGTCCTCCAAACCCCCCCCCCCCCTCCCATCAACCCCTTCCCTGTAACCCTTTCAATCTCAACTCCCTCCGCCCCTCCCAGCACCTTTCCCCTCGTTTGCATACCCGCAGTAAAAACAGACACACGCGCGCGCATACATATATACATACACATATATCTCCCAACACATCATTAAACTCTCTGGAGACCCTTGCCAGAGTCGGCGCCCCGGAGCTGAAGCGTCTCGCCGGCCCGACGGGTAATTCCCAGCAGCTGGCGGCACTAACCCTAACACAAAATTGGTCTCAGATGGAAGATAAATGGGAGGGTATGAGGGAGGAGGAGAGGAAGGAGAAGGGGCAGGAAGGAGAGAGAAGAGGGAGGGAGGAGATGGAGGGATGAGGAGGGAGGTGGAGTATCACTCCACAGTGATACTCCACCTGTATACTGGTCTAGCAGTGACAACTGTACCTGGTGCGTTATACTCTCCTGAGGTCTGGACTCTTTGTTGAATCTGCCCTTCAAGTTGTAGATAGAGGTGGCTTCCACGACCTCTTTCAGTGCTGACCACTTATACTAACTATGAGAATGTTTAAATTTGTCCTACTTTCTCTCAATGCAAAAAAAAAAGCATTCTAGGTCAACCTAGTGCATTTTTCTCAGTATCTTGTATGTTGTGATCATATTCTCTGTTTTTTCTCTCCTTGGGGATTGTGTGGATCAGTTTTCTTAACCTATTCTCGTAGGTAAGAGTTCTTATTTCTGGCACTAATATTGTTGCAACCTCTGTATTGTTTTAAATTTTAGTTCTATTCTTCACTAGGCTGGTGCTGCATATTCCATTATTGGTCTAACGTAGCTTATGGAAGACTTGAGTAAGTCCTTATTTAGGCTTCCAAATGATGTTCTAATGTATGCAAGTGTCTCATATGCTACTGATGTCACCCTGCCTGTGTGTGCCTCTCGCGATGGTGTTAGAAGTATATCCACGTCCAGACCTTTGTCTTTCCCATCACATTGTCACCACTACATCACCACCTGTCACTATCACCACCACATCATCAGCTCCACATGAGGCAGTAGGACAGTGAAAACAATCCTGTGTTGTCTGTGGAGAGTACATGGAGGGCAGGAGTGACAGACAGACGAGAAGGAAGGAAGGCAGGAGAGGCAGGTAGACAAGAAGGAACGGAGGATGAAAAAAGAAAGATGACCAACAGAAAGTTCCAGGGAAAATAACAATAGAGGAAGAAAATTGTACAAGGGAGAAATTTGTCTTCCTTCATGTGGGCGTCAAAGCAGACCTCAGCTCTGCAACAGTCGTATATAATATAATTAAGGAGCAATGTGTATCTCGTCTCCGAATTGGTATTAATTGAACACAAACAACAATACCTACTGGAGCTGACAAGACGCCTCCAACAACAACACCAGCCGCCCCAGCACCTACACCCTTCAACCTCCTCCTTGTTGCTATAAAGCCAAGAACTACATTTCTTTATTTAAGTTCCTCGTTCCTCCTCCATGCCGCTGAGTCTGTCTCTCTCTCTCTCTCTCTCTCTCTCTCTCTCTCTCTCTCTCTCTCTCTCTCTCTCTCTCTCTCTCTCTCTCTCTCTCTCTCTCTCTCTCTCTCAGGCAAGGTGAGGGAGTGTTGTTACAACACAGGCAGGGTGAGGGAGTGTTGTTACAACACAGGCAGGGTGCGGGAGTGTTGTTACAACACAGGCAGGGTGAGGGAGTGTTGTTACAACACAGGCAGGGTGAGGGAGTGTTGTTACAACACAGGCAGGGTGAGGGAGTGTTGTTACAACACAGACAGGGTGAGGGAGTGTTGCTACAACACAGACAGGGTGAGGGAGTGTTGCTACAACACAGACAGGGTGAGGGAGTGTTGCTACAACACAGACAGGGTGAGGGAGTGTTGTTACAACACAGACAGGGTGAGGGAGTGTTGTTA
The DNA here is from genome assembly GCF_040958095.1 of Procambarus clarkii. NCBI lineage: Eukaryota > Metazoa > Arthropoda > Malacostraca > Decapoda > Cambaridae > Procambarus > Procambarus clarkii. The sequence continues at coordinate 17,391,873 of NC_091218.1, read as the reverse complement.
CAACACAGACAGGGTGAGGGAGTGTTGCTACAACACAGGCAGGGTGAGGGAGTGTTGCTACAACACAGACAGGGTGAGGGAGTGTTGCTACAACACAGACAGGGTGAGGGAGTGTTGCACGATAATTTCCGTCACACGACCTTACCAATCACAGCACACCAGTCATTACTCTCATCCAATCACAAGTCTCCACAAGGCATAAGACCTGGCCAATCACCAAGCCTCAGCAGACGGAAATTACCAACGACAGGCCTTACGAGCAAAACCTTAGCGGAGGGATCTCTTGGGAACTAATTGATACAGATAGGCAATCTTTCCTTGTATCTGTGGTTAGAAGAAGGGACGCAGCGAGCAATGAAGACGGTAATAAGGAGAGACGTTGATGACTGAGCCGACACCCGGAGGTGAGAGCAAGGGATGGGAGCGTCCGGATAGGGATAGGGGCTCGGTGAACGGAAAGACAAAAAAAAGGAGTAAAAATTGTAAAATTAACTTTTGTAGAGTTAATTTTTCGACCTCCTTCCCAAGAGATGAAGGACATATGGAATAGTGAAGAAGATTCCTGCTAGAATCAGTGATCTAAAGTCAGCTCTTTAGATCACTGACACCTCCTTTTTGTCAAAGTTAATAATAACATGTCATTTTAATAATAACATTATATATATATATATATATATATATATATATATATATATATATATATATATATATATATATATATATATATATATATATATATATATATATATGTCGTACCTAGTAGCCAGAACTCACTTCTCAGCTTACTATGCAAGGCCTGATTTGCCAAATAAGCCAAGTTTTCCTGAATTAATATATTTTCTATAATTTTTTTCTTATGAAATGATAAAGCTGCCCTTTTCACTATGTATAAGGTCAATTTTTTTTTATTGGAGTTAAAATTAACGTACATATATGACAGAACCTAACCAACCCTACCTAACCTAACCTAACCTATCTTTATAGGTAAGGTTAGGTTAGGTAGCCAAAAAAAGCTAGGTTAGGTTAGGTTAGGTTGGTTAGGTAGACGAAAAAACATTAATTCATGAAAACTTGGCTTATTAGGCAAATCGGGCCTTGCATAGTAGGCTGAGAAGTGAGTTCTGGCTACTAGGTACGACATATATATATATATATATATATATATATATATATATATATATATATATATATATATATATATATATATATATATATATATATATATATATATATATATTGGTAGCAGCCGTTATTATAAACACGTGCCTCTGCATATGACAGGAAGGAGATCAATGATTCTAGTACGAAACTTCTTTATATATTTCTTAGGGATTCCTTCACTGGAGAAGGAAGTTGAAAAATTAACTCCTAAACTCACTTTACAGCTTTATTATGGCCTGACGCCACACACATTTTACCCCCCCCCCCCGCCCCCCACACACACACACATTCCCATACACACTCTATAGGCACACCTTTCTCCCGCATATACCTCTTCACTCCACCGCATATTTCCTCAAACCACTCCACGGCAGCACGCCCACACGCCCACACGCCCACGCCCACGCACCCCCGGGTTCCGCCAATCACATAACCAAATCAAGGACGTAACCATCCATCTCTCTAATGGCTCATCTGTCCGACCTAGTATATATCAACCTGTCCACTCTAGCCTATAATTTTACATACACGCCTGACGTCATAAATTTCCCACTACATTTATACATTATACATTGAGAAAGTCAGTAGGAGCCATGCGGAGGATTCGAACCAGCACACTTGGTATGCAAAAGCACACGCCGTAGACCACTACACCACGATTTTTATCATTGATACATCATGTTAATGTGACGTCACACTGCACATTATACATTCTAAAAGTAAACTAGTGTTACAGTGTTGTCACAAGATGCATAACTAAGCTCAATTACCCATATAATACTATTGACATATGGCGGCGACCTTGTTGGTCTCCTGTCTTCATCTGCTGGTCAAAGGTGGAGTTCACGGGCTCACTCAGTGACAGCACTAACATCACACACACACAGTCTCTGAGAGAGTGCTGAGAACATTACGAAACACAGGGAGTCAAAACGTTAACATAACCCTGAGCAACACGGGTTCAGAACAGGGTGCTCCTGCCTCTCACAATTGCTAGACCTTTCTGACCTGGTCTTAGATGCCATGGAAGACAAGCAAACCGCGACGTAATATATACACATTTCGCGAAGGCTTTCGACAAATGTAACTATGGTATAATTTGACTTAAAAAAAAGGGAATATCGGACATAGACTAGGCCGCAAATTATCGTTGTGTATCATCCTCTACAGATGACACTAGAACGTTTTTGAGAAAGACACTTCAGAGGACACAGCAAACCTTCAAACTGATGTAAACCAGAGCTGGGATTCATCAAGCACTGAGGTGCTCACTGACGAAACCTGTACATCTTTCCTTAATCTTGGAAAATTAATTTGCATTTCTGAAACAGTTCATGAACTGTGAAGCGCTAAGAGCTTGTCTGTAACAATAACCCTTGGTTGTGAAGTTTTGAAGCTTGTGAACTGTTTAACAAATACAGCCTTTCATGATTAAAAAAAAAATGTGCAGATTTCATAAATACACACGTAAATTCTTTTTCAATTCCGGCCCAAGTCTTTCAATGGGCCACAACTTATCTGTGTACTTTACGATCAGTACATAACTACAGTACGACTTCGGGGAAGTAAGATTTAGCTCTTGGTTCCCCGGCCATGTTTTACCCCTGCCGTAATAATTTAACTATTCTGACGTTTGAATTTTTTGTCGATTCTGGCCTTAAAGTTGTGTGTGGCGACGTGCGTATATGGCGCGTGTATATCGGTGGAGATAATGGAAGGTGTTCAACATGACACACACAGATATAACTTCATCCATCACAGCGCCACGCTCGTCCTCGTCCTCGGCCAGAGAGGGGAGGAGGCCAGAGGGAAACACCCAGAGAGAGAGAGAGAGAGAGAGAGAGAGAGAGAGAGAGAGAGAGAGAGAGAGAGAGAGAGAGAGAGAGAGAGAGAGAGAGAGAGAGAGAGAGAGACAGAGAGAGAGAGAGAGGGAGAGAGAGAGGGTGAGAGAGAGAGAGAGAGAGAGAGAGAGAGAGAGAGAGAGAGAGAGAGAGGGAGAGAGAGAGGGTGAGAGAGAGAGAGAGGGAGAGAGAGAGAGAGAGAGAGAGAGAGTAATGCAGAATAAAACACAAGACAAAAAGCAGTTAACAGGGTATATAACTAGAAGGAATTTTCAGATAAGATATATAGAAGAGAGGGAGTGGTGGGAGCCAAGGGAGGAGGGGCATTAATCACCGAGTGTTTTGACACCCGCACCATGTTAAGGCCCCCAGCCGCCCTGGGGCACGCCCCCAGCCGCCCTGGGGCACGCCCCCAGCCGCCCTGGGGCACGCCCCCAGCCGCCCTGGGGCACGCCCCCAGCCGCCCTGGGGCACGCCCCCAGCCGCCCTGGGGCACGCCCCCAGCCGCCCTGGGGCACGCCCCCAGCCGCCCTGGGGCACGCCCCCAGCCGCCCTGGGGCACGCCCCCAGCCGCCCTGGGGCACGCCCCCCAGCCGCCCTGGGGCACGCCCCCAGCCGCTCTGGGGCAGGCCCCCAGCCGCCCTGGGGAAGGCCCCCAGCCGCCCTGGGGCACGCCCCCCAGCCGCCATGGGGAAGGCCCCCAGCCGCCCTGGGGCACGCCCCCAGCCGCCCTGGGGCACGCCCTGGGGCAGGCCCCCAGCCGCCCTGGGGAAGGCCCCCAGCCGCCCTGGGGCACGCCCCCAGCCGCCCTGGGGCACGCCCCCAGCCGCCCTGGGGCACGCTCCCAGCCGCCCTGGGGCACGCCCCCCAGCCGCCCTGGGGCACGCCCCCAGCCGCCCTGGGGCACGCCCCCAGCCGCCCTGGGGAAGGCCCCATTCTACATTTCAAATCAAAGATTTCGCAACATAAATACTCTGTAAGACATGGCCAATTGTCTAATGCTTTGTTCATTTGTCAGAAAATGCTCACCAAATTGATTGGGAGATGGCTTCTTCAATAACGAATTGTAAAAGCACTTATAACAGGAACATAATTGAATCTGCTTTAATACAGATTACAAAAGAATGCAATTTGAACATTAGCAGTGGTTTATATTTATTTATTTATTTATTTATTTATTTATTTATTTATTTATTTATTTATTTATATACAAGAAGTTACATTGGGGGTTAACAGAGAATATAGAAAATAAGTTAAATTAACATTCTTGTAAAGCCACTAGCACGCGTAGCGTTTCGGGCAAGTCCTTAAACTAACAGAAAAAAATAAAAATATATAACGTAGATCCACTTTTGATAAATCAATTAAAGGGCGATTTGAGTAAGATCATTGATACACAGTTGTATCACTAATTCATTGGAAATATTTACTATCTTATGCTATTATTATCCATGTGTGTGGGTCTATTGGTGGGTATAAATGGGAGCTGCATACATACACATATATATATATATATATATATATATATATATATATATATATATATATATATATATATATATATATATATATATATATATATATATATATATATATATAGGGTGTGTGCGCGCGTGTATTAAAGATAAATAAAAAGAAAGAATAAAAAAATATATATCAGTTGATTGACAGTTGAGAGACGGGACCGAAGAACCAGAGCTCAACCCCCACATGCACAACTAGGTGTGTACACACACACACATAATCACAGAGGCACGTACACTCAACATTATTAAGACTTAATTAGCAATTAAGAAGAAGCTTAATTAATAAAACAAACCGCCTTAATTACCTTCCAGCGAACGTAATTAATCAAGTGACATGAAGCGTTAAAAGCTTTCATATTGTTCAAAAATAAATTCAGATTCCATTTTCTGCCATCAAATGTTGTAGCCAAATACAACCACAACTACAACAACAACCTTTCCACGCACTCGTCACGTGACTTTCAGTCTTTACAACCTCCACAACCATGGTTGTGAAGCAATGGAACTTTCCTTGTTAGTGAAAATATACGTTTTAAATTGCAATAAATATTTCTTGGATAACGTGAACCCTAATTTGTGAAATTAACAATAACAAGAGCTTCTAAATAACGCAGCTGGTCCGCTGAAGGCCAGCTGCCGGGTCTACTCTCCCAGCTGCTGGGTCTACTCTACCAGCTGCTGGGTCTACTCTACCAGCTGCTGGGTCTACTCTACCAGCTGCTAAGTCTACTCTACCAGCTGCTGGGTCTACTCTCCCAGCTGCTGGGTCTACTCTCCCAGCTGCTAGGTCTACTCTCCCAGCTGCTGGGTCTACTCTCCCAGCTCCTGGGTCTCACCTCCCAGCTGCTGGGTCTACTCTCCCAGCTGCCGGGTCTACTCTCCCAGCTGTCACCCTGAACACCTGGCTAATATATATTTGTTCTTCATCTCGTTACCATGTGTGTGCTTGAGCAAAACACAGTGGAACCAGAACTAATAATGATCCCAAATATATACTAATAAGTAATAATAATAATCAGAAGATATCATAAATGATAATAAGTAGTAAGACATGTCTTACTGCAAGCGCTTCTAGAAATAATTCACTATTAAATCACTACTCATTAAAGTAGTAGTCATTTTATAAATCAAACTACTTTAATGATTTATAAAATATGCAAAACTGGGGCCCACTAAGATCACCTTTATTACTGGTAATATTTACTACTTATTTTATTAATTATTGTTTCTGCATTTTATATTTATCACTGCTAATATTTTAACAGATGCATTTTCTTTAATTCTATGATAATTTTTATTCAATTAAAGTGTAATTGTTATTAAAATAGTGTAAGAGAGAGACTCGTCAAGTTCCCCAGAGATCCCGTGTTTCATTTACATCATAAACGCTTTTGGCAAATTCTTCTTTTTAGACATCAAAGCAAAATACAACTCGTGCAGATTATGATAAAATTCAAAGCCAAATGAATTTCCACGAATTATTTTGTTCGTTCCTGTGACAATCAAATCACTATAGAAAGCTGTGAAGGCCCAAACTTTTTATACATTTCCTAGGTATTATATATATATATATATATATATATATATATATATATATATATATATATATATATATATATATATATATATATATATATATATATATGCAAACAAGCCTGAATGGTCCCCAGGACTATATGCGACTGAAAACTCACACCCCAGAAGTGACTCGAACCTATACTTCCAGGAGCAACGCAACTGGTAACTACAGGACGCCTTAATCCGCTTGACCATCACGACCGGACATAAGGAATATATATATATATATATATATATATATATATATATATATATATATATATATATATATAACTGAAAACTCACACCCCAGAAGTGACTCGAACCCATACTCCCAGATGCCACGCAACTGGTATGTACAAGACGCCTTAATCCACTTGACCATCACGACCGGACATAATGAGGTGATAGCCGAGGCTATTTGAACCACCCCACCGCCGGCACTCGGATAGTAATCTTGGGCATAGCATTTTACCAAATCACCTCATTCTTTGGGGCACACGTGAGGAACACAAATGCGAACAAGCCTGAATGGTCCCCAGGACAATATGCAACTGAAAACTCACACCCCAGAAGTGACTCGAACCCATACTCCCAGATGCCACGCAACTGGTATGTACAAGACGCCTTAATCCACTTGACCATCACGACCGGACATAATGAGGTGATAGCCGAGGCTATTTGAACCACCCCACCGCCGGCACTCGGATAGTAATCTTGGGCATAGCATTTTACCAAATCACCTCATTTTTCAGTTTTCAGTTGCATATTGTCCTGGGGACCATTCAGGCTTGTTCGCATTTGTGTTCCTCACGTGTGCCCCAAAGAATGAGGTGATTTGGTAAAATGCTATGCCCAAGATTACTATCCGAGTGCCGGCGGTGGGGTGGTTCAAATAGCCTCGGCTATCACCTCATTATGTCCGGTCGTGATGGTCAAGTGGATTAAGGCGTCTTGTACATACCAGTTGCGTGGCATCTGGGAGTATGGGTTCGAGTCACTTCTGGGGTGTGAGTTTTCAGTTGCATATTGTCCTGGGGACCATTCAGGCTTGTTCGCATTTGTGTTCCTCACGTGTGCCCCAAAGAATGAGGTGATTTGGTAAAATGCTATGCCCAAGATTACTATCCGAGTGCCGGCGGTGGGGTGGTTCAAATAGCCTCGGCTATCACCTCATTATGTCCGGTCGTGATGGTCAAGTGGATTAAGGCGTCTTGTACATACCAGTTGCGTGGCATCTGGGAGTATGGGTTCGAGTCACTTCTGGGGTGTGAGTTTTCAGTTGCATATTGTCCTGGGGACCATTCAGGCTTGTTCGCATTTGTGTTCCTCACGTGTGCCCCAAAGAATGAGGTGATTTGGTAAAATGCTATGCCCAAGATTACTATCCGAGTGCCGGCGGTGGGGTGGTTCAAATAGCCTCGGCTATCACCTCATTATGTCCGGTCGTGATGGTCAAGTGGATTAAGGCGTCTTGTACATACCAGTTGCGTGGCATCTGGGAGTATGGGTTCGAGTCACTTCTGGGGTGTGAGTTTTCAGTTGCATATTGTCCTGGGGACCATTCAGGCTTGTTCGCATTTGTGTTCCTCACGTGTGCCCCAAAGAATGAGGTGATTTGGTAAAATGCTATGCCCAAGATTACTATCCGAGTGCCGGCGGTGGGGTGGTTCAAATAGCCTCGGCTATCACCTCATTATGTCCGGTCGTGATGGTCAAGTGGATTAAGGCGTCTTGTACATACCAGTTGCGTGGCATCTGGGAGTATGGGTTCGAGTCACTTCTGGGGTGTGAGTTTTCAGTTGCATATTGTCCTGGGGACCATTCAGGCTTGTTCGCATTTGTGTTCCTCACGTGTGCCCCAAAGAATGAGGTGATTTGGTAAAATGCTATGCCCAAGATTACTATCCGAGTGCCGGCGGTGGGGTGGTTCAAATAGCCTCGGCTATCACCTCATTATGTCCGGTCGTGATGGTCAAGTGGATTAAGGCGTCTTGTACATACCAGTTGCATGGCATCTGGGAGTATGGGTTCGAGTCACTTCTGGGGTGTGAGTTTTCAGTTGCATATTGTCCTGGGGACCATTCAGGCTTGTTCGCATTTGTGTTCCTCACGTGTGCCCCAAAGAATGAGGTGATTTGGTAAAATGCTATGCCCAAGATTACTATCCGAGTGCCGGCGGTGGGGTGGTTCAAATAGCCTCGGCTATCACCTCATTATGTCCGGTCGTGATGGTCAAGTGGATTAAGGCGTCTTGTACATACCAGTTGCGTGGCATCTGGGAGTATGGGTTCGAGTCACTTCTGGGGTGTGAGTTTTCAGTTGCATATTGTCCTGGGGACCATTCAGGCTTGTTCGCATTTGTGTTCCTCACGTGTGCCCCAAAGAATGAGGTGATTTGGTAAAATGCTATGCCCAAGATTACTATCCGAGTGCCGGCGGTGGGGTGGTTCAAATAGCCTCGGCTATCACCTCATTATGTCCGGTCGTGATGGTCAAGTGGATTAAGGCGTCTTGTACATACCAGTTGCGTGGCATCTGGGAGTATGGGTTCGAGTCACTTCTGGGGTGTGAGTTTTCAGTTGCATATTGTCCTGGGGACCATTCAGGCTTGTTCGCATTTGTGTTCCTCACGTGTGCCCCAAAGAATGAGGTGATTTGGTAAAATGCTATGCCCAAGATTACTATCCGAGTGCCGGCGGTGGGGTGGTTCAAATAGCCTCGGCTATCACCTCATTATGTCCGGTCGTGATGGTCAAGTGGATTAAGGCGTCTTGTACATACCAGTTGCGTGGCATCTGGGAGTATGGGTTCGAGTCACTTCTGGGGTGTGAGTTTTCAGTTGCATATTGTCCTGGGGACCATTCAGGCTTGTTCGCATTTGTGTTCCTCACGTGTGCCCCAAAGAATGAGGTGATTTGGTAAAATGCTATGCCCAAGATTACTATCCGAGTGCCGGCGGTGGGGTGGTTCAAATAGCCTCGGCTATCACCTCATTATGTCCGGTCGTGATGGTCAAGTGGATTAAGGCGTCTTGTACATACCAGTTGCGTGGCATCTGGGAGTATGGGTTCAAGTCACTTCTGGGGTGTGAGTTTTCAGTTGCATATTGTCCTGGGGACCATTCAGGCTTGTTCGCATTTGTGTTCCTCACGTGTGCCCCAAAGAATGAGGTGATTTGGTAAAATGCTATGCCCAAGATTACTATCCGAGTGCCGGCGGTGGGGTGGTTCAAATAGCCTCGGCTATCACCTCATTATGTCCGGTCGTGATGGTCAAGTGGATTAAGGCGTCTTGTACATACCAGTTGCGTGGCATCTGGGAGTATGGGTTCGAGTCACTTCTGGGGTGTGAGTTTTCAGTTGCATATTGTCCTGGGGACCATTCAGGCTTGTTCGCATATATATATATATATATATATATATATATATATATATATCTTGGACAACAATGAAATACATAAACCTCCCGTGCCGGCCTCGGAGGACATAGAGATTGATAAAGATTAAGCTACCCAAGAGGTGGCACGGGCATGAATAGCCCGTAAAAGAGGACACGGAGGCCCTCTTGAACATTATATATCCATAGATTCGAGTCCGTGGCATGATAATTATGGGGTGTGGTGGACGCGATGATTACAGAGTCCGGCGCCAACAAGCAGGAGTCCGGACTGGACGAGGACAGACAGGTGTAGCCAACTGGGGTTGATTTAATTAGTAGGTTATTATGTTGTTTGTGTTGTCCTCGTCATCTTCTCCTCCTCCTTATTCTTCATCTTAATAATATATATTTAGCTACCTCGTTTTTACCTGTTTATCCTGTTTTTTATCTTGTTTTGTGTTATCGTGGTCTCCCTTGTCCTCTCTATTTATTTTCCTCCTAAACATTATTGTGTTAATTTCCTCATGCACCTTCTTTTCCATGCGCTTGACTTCATCTTTGTCTTCTGTATTATCCTTGTTTATCTACTTTCATATTCTCAAACCTCTTCTTCTTTGCCTATCTTCTTCTTCTCCGTTTCCACTTCTCACCTTTCAAGCAGCAAAAATATATTTTTTTCCTGTAAATAAGGATTATTATCTGGCAGTTTCTAATTTAAGATTCTTCGCTGCTTATTACGACATCGTAATTATTCCCGGCTGAAAACATCGCAGATTTTTTTCGGAGGGGCAAGACATGTATACACCGCGAACACTGTGAGGGAATATTCCAGCCGAAGATTATATCCTAAGGAAGACACGCAAATATTCAGCCAATTACTTGCAGATATTCAAGCCAAAAACGAACGATTGCTTTGGTAAATAGATATTCAGTGTCTGCCTGAGACGAGGACGGATAACTTTACTCTCCCGCCGACCCAATATGTATACTGCATTTACATGCACAAAGTCATAATTTTCCTCTACAAACCCACTGGCAAACCACTTTCAATAAAAGTATGATGAAAAATATCAATACTGTTTTTCACAAATATCCTTTTAAAGTAAGGTGAGTCACAAGCACCGCCAAATATATCTCTCTCTATATATATATATATAGATATATCGTAAGACAATATGTGGTTAAACCACAACATTATTCTGCGTATATTACCTGGAGGTATGATGCTATACTCTCAGTGAGACGCCATTATTAACCTCCTCGCTCTTGCAACGCCACACTAAACTAAACAATTCGGCATTAAAACTTCTCTTGGCCATACAGTATATACCTTCGAAGGAAGACATAATTCTATCTTGGTACCCCTGACCCCGGTTCGGTACCCACTCAGGAGTAACATCCCATAAGAACCATTAACACGTGACACTTGGTACTGAGAATGTGAGGAAAGGACAGCCAGCCGTCGCTTAACAAGATGAATGTCGAGGGAGGATTTCTGTTTAATTCACACACACCTGTTTGATATTTTGTTAACACCATATATAGCAGTGTGGTGGTGCAGGTGTCAGGCAAGGTGGTAATTAACGCAGATAACGAAGGAGCGAGTTAAGTGTCACTCATGTGTCACTACCAACACTTATTTTCCTCTCTCTCTCTCTCTCAGTAGACTAGTTCAGACTTTTGTTAGTAGAGGCTCAGACCTTTACCTTTTCACAGTTCAGGTTAAGAATTGCTGTACAAGGTCTCCCTAGAACATGATTCACCAATCGGTTTACATCCAGGTCCTTAGTTACTGCTGGGTGGACTTGGAGCTGTGTGTGTGCGTGTGTGTGTGTGTGGCGCGCGCGTGCGTGCCTCCATGAGTTTACACGCACAGGGTGATGGTCGCTCTTCCTGTTGAACTTGCTAATTACTCTCCACAAGACCCAGCCAAACTATAATGCAATGCAGGAAACTATGCAATTTAGAAACGGTTTCAATGTTATTTCAAACCCAGCATAATGACGTCTATAATTGTGGCTTTCGTGACAGCCACCAGTGGAGAAACTACTCAATTGATGATGCAATTAGAATTGGGTGGTAATATTGGTTAACCGCTGGAATAACGGCGGGAATTGGGAGGAGGGTTTAGAATACGTTGGATCTAACCGCAGGGTATTGTTGAGCTGTTTGTTTAATGTCTGGGAGAGGTTGTAGGTAGTGCTGTTCCCGCAGTCACCCCCAAGCTGGTGAGGGGTAATTGATCTCTCTCTCTCTCTCTCTCTCTCTCCCTCCCTCTCTCTCTCTCTCTCTCTCCCTCCCTCTCTCTCTCTCTCCCTCCCTCTCTCTCTCTCCCTCCCTCTCTCTCTCTCCCTCCCTCTCTCTCTCTCCCCCTCCCTCTCTCTGTCCCTCCCTCCCTCTCTCTCTCTCTCTCTCTCTCTCTCTCTCTCTCTCTCTCTCTCTCTCTCTCTCTCTCTCTCTCTCTCTCTCTCTCTCTCTCTCTCTCTGTCTCTCTGTCTCTCTCTCTCTCTCTTTCTCTTTTTTTTTCTCTCTCTCCCCCTCTCATCTCTTTTTAATATGTTCTTTATCCCTCTTTATTAGCACTTTATTTTCCTCATTTATTCTTTCCCTTTCCTGACTTTCCCACTCACTTGCCACCCACTTGGTACTCCCATACCATCTCACAACCCCTTCTATCACTCCCTAGCCTCCCTCACTCTCCCCCCCCCCCCTACACTCTCCCAGATCCTAAACTGCTCTCCCACTCCCAACCCTCCTCTTCCACCTATTCTCGTACCATCGTTCTCTAGCTCTCCTATTCCCCCGTCCCTTGCCCCTCCCCTTCCCACATCCCACCCCACCCTTCCGGTGGTGAAGACGAGGTTAATGCAGTGTTTTGGGATGTTAGCTGCCACGGCTTGGTTCTTTTCTCCCGCTGTTATCAGAACACACTGTGCACCGTCCACAGTCACAACACTTTGGTATTTTGTGTCTAAACAGCCTAGCATGTAGCCCTGGCACCCTCTGGCACCGCGACAGTGCCAGGCGGGGTGCCTCACTCCACAGGTCACTGTGTTGCCTCTGGTTGAGTTATGCCTAATGTCTCAAAGGTTTTGTTTGATATGTTTTAGCCGGAGCAACTTGGCATGGTTGGTTTATTTGGGAATGTTCTCCTTCTGCAGGACAGAACTGGCGATTGTTTGTGTTCTTGTTAATTTGTGTCGGTGGTGAACACACAGTGTGATGGACAGGTCCAGTTGTACTGCCTCTGTTGTACTGTCTCTGTTGTACTGCCTCTGTTGTACTGTCTGTTGTACTGCCTCTGTTGTACTGTCTGTTGTACTGTCTCTGTTGTACTGCCTCTGTTGTACTGTCTCTGTTGTACTGCCTCTGTTGTACTGTCTCTGTTGTACTGTCTCTGTTGTACTGTCTCTGTTGTACTGCCTCTGTTGTACTGCCTCTGTTGTACTGTCTCTGTTGTACTGCCTCTGTTGTACTGCCTCTGTTGTACTGTCTCTGTTGTACTGCCTCTGTTGTACTGTCTCTGTTGTACTGCCTCTGTTGTACTGCCTCTGTTGTACTGCCTCTGTTGTACTGCCTCTGTTGTACTGTCTCTGTTGTACTGCCTCTGTTGTACTGTCTCTGTTGTACTGTCTCTGTTGTACTGTCTCTGTTGTACTGCCTCTGTTGTACTGCCTCTGTTGTACTGTCTCTGTTGTACTGCCTCTGTTGTACTGTCTCTGTTGTACAACACAGTTGTACTGTGTTGTAGAGATGTGTGTACACACACATCTCTACCACTGTGTACACACACCACTACCACTGCAAGTTTTACATGTCGGAATATACTACAATGTGTGTTTTGAATTTGTTAATAGGATCTAAATTGAAATTTAAAGTGTCACAATACCTCTCTCGCCGTCCCTTAAAACATCTGGATTGAATTTTGTGCAAACAATAGAGAACAATTTATTCCAAATGTTCAATGACATTGTTAGCAAAGGATTCATGTTCCACATTTGTTCCTCGCTTACCTTCCTTACGTTTCATGCCCTTATTGTTTGTCGAGTCTCCTGTTCTCTAAAATAGTTCTTATTGGTGGAGTGTGACTTAATTAATCCATGTTTAAAAGGTTTGAATTAATTTTCTATGAAGTGGACACTTCACGAGGTAAAAAGTTTAAGACTTTTGAGTCAATTAAATTTATTTCTTAATGATGTTTTTTATTTTAAGTTTTTTTCCTACCACAGACGTGGCCACACATTTACAATGCTAAGCAGCACATATACATTTTTTTCTGTCCTCTATAGACAGGGTTAGAGATCTGTTGAATATATTGTTCAGTGATTTAGTGAACAATTAATCACAGAAAGTGTTTGTGGTTTTAAAATGCTAATCAAACCTGCATACATAAATACACAGATGTATGTCTGTCCTACATACATAGTGTTCGAGTTATCAATGACATAGTGTCGTTACTGTGTGTTTACAAAGATGAAACAGCTTCTGATCAGCTTCCACACATACATTTATGTCTCTCCTACTTTGACAGGGTAAGCCAGCTGCTTAATAATACTAGTGTGTTATTAAGCACTTAACCAATCAAGGTGATTAAAGATGCTTTTTCAAGCTCAGGGTATAGTTACATCACATACATTGTATACCTGATGCATTATATAGTCAATCTTGGGTATAAGTCCAGTATATCATCAAGTGTTCCAGTACTCAGATAGTATTTATCGAGTTCAGAATATCTCAACCCCAGAGAGGCGAAAGTTAGCCAGTATGGGACATTCTACAATATAATGTTCCATACTGACTAACTTTCCGCCAGGTATTGAGAATTGTGGAAGAAGCGAGAAGGCTTTAAATACACTGAAATGGGCTCTAACTGCTGAATTACTGTGGGAGTGAACCATAATCCTAACATCAACGGTATATATGAAGTTAGCGAACATCAGAATACTTTCAGAAATCTAGATAAGGTGACTTTCACAATACTGTACCCAGCTTATGTGAGGTTAACCCAGTCTGTGAGACCAACCAAGTCTCTGTGAGACTAAACTAGACTATGTAGCCCTGGCATGGAACCCTTACTTAAAAACCACAGAGCTATTCTAAACAAAATCCAGAAGCAAACAGTGAGGCTTATGCCTGAGCTAATAGGGCTAACTTACGACGAAAGATTGAGAAGGCTAGACCTAAAAACAAATTAGGAGATAGAATTGAGGAGACATGATAACGACATACAAGATTCTCACCAAGGAAGGGTAGAAATAGGGTCGTAAGTGGTAACCAGGGGAGCAGACGAGTTTCAAGAAAATTAAGAGGATGTAAGGGCTCCGAGAAAGTCAATTCAATTTAAATGTATAAAACATTATCCATAAAGGTTTGCACATTTATAATTGATTACACACAATGAGAATAAATTATAATATAGTATAATCCTCTCTAGTATATAATATAATGTAATTCCCTGTAGTACATTGTAATATAATGTGCTAGAGTAGAGATGAGAGTAAGTCAATATAATGATTTAATGGGTCATAGAAGAGACAGACAGGAAGGGAGTCGTAGCATTAGCTAGGCGACTGCTAGCTAGGAAAGCAGAGATGAGGAAATGATTCTCCATCTCTCTTCCTGCTCTCAATTACCCTCTACTGTTTTCTCTACACTTTATCTCCTCTCCAGGAACAGCTTCCCCTTCCGTGCGTCTCCCTTCCCCTCCCACGTCCCCTCCCACACTACAGATCACCGTCTCCCCTCCCCTCCCACGTCCCCTCCCACACTACAGATCACCGTCTCCCTTCCCCTCCCACGTCCCCTCCCACACCACCGTCTCCCCTCCCCTCCCACGTCCCCTCCCACACTACAGATCACTGTCTCCCTTCCCCTCCCACGTCCCCTCCCACACTACAGATCACCGTCTCCCCTCCCCTCCCACACTACAGATCACTGTCTCCCTTCCCCTCCCACACTACAGATCACCGTCTCCCCTCCCCTCCCACGTCCCCTCCCACACTACAGATCACCGTCTCCCTTCGACTCCCACGTCCCCTCCCACACTACAGATCACCGTCTCCCCTCCCCTCCCACACTACAGATCACTGTCTCCCTTCCCCTCCCACACTACAGATCACCGTCTCCCCTCCCCTCCCACGTCCCCTCCCACACTACAGATCACCGTCTCCCCTCCCCTCCCACACTACAGATCACCGTCTCCCCTCCCCTCCCCTCCCACGTCCCCTCCCACACTACAGATCACCGTCTCCCCTCCCCTCCCACGTCCCCTCCCACACTACAGATCACCGTCTCCCCTCCCCTCCCACGTCCCCTCCCACACTACAGATCACCGTCTCCCCTCCCCTCCCACGTCCCCTCCCACACTACAGATCACCGTCTACCTTCCACAAGGAGGCGGACTCATAAATTATGGCCGGTTTAGGCTAGTGACATCTGGCGACAGCAGCCCAAAGTTGCCTCGGTTGACACAGGGACGAAGACGGTCAGAAGAGAAGGTGGTAAAGGAGGAAGTGGGTATAGAGGAGAGAAAAGAGGAAGAGGAGAGAATGGCTCAGCAAAATGAAAAGGAGGTAGAGTCAGAGGAACATGAGGGAGAGAAAAAGGAATTATGCAGAGGAAGAACAGGAGTTCGTAGAGAAAGAGGTAGAAGAGGAAGAATAGAAGATAGATGAGAAAGAGGCGGAAGATAGAAAAGAAAATGAAACAGAAAATACACAGGATAAGGAGGAGCAAGCGGAAAGCCGAAATGAAGAAAGCAGAAGTGAAAAAGAGGAATAAAACTGTAGGAAGAGGAGTGAGAGGAGAGGTGAGGAAGAGAGCACACGGGGTCATCACCCATGTAAAGCTCCGTCAGGCCTAGAGTATTTACATCGAGTTTATTCAATCTCTTAAAAGGCCTCTCACTCTCGCTCCAGGATTACTCAACTTCCCGGGAAACTCACATTCTCGCTGGATCTTGTGAGAAAACTATGGACACGACGAAGAGGGGAGAGAGCCAGCGGTTGGAAGGGAACAAGGGGCAAACGATGGGAGAAAGATAGCAGAAAAGAGGGGAAGAAAAGAGGCAATGTGAAGCATGGAGGAGGAAAGAGGGAGGGAGGATAAGGTAGCCAATGGAACAGGAAAGGGAGAGGGTGAGATGGTGGGAGAAGGGGATAAAGGAGCAAGTGAAAACGAGGAACGGGAGTGAGAAGAGTAGGGGAAGAGACGGTGGAAAAGGTGGAAAGGAAAGAACGTGTGAACATAGGCATTGTTAACTGAGGAAGATAAACGGTTGGGCAAGAGATAAAGAGGAGAGAAGCAATGAGTGAAGAGACGAAAGGAGAAGAGGAGAAAGAGGAGGAGGAACACCTTCGTGTTGTGTCGAATTAATTAACTTAAAATTTCAGGTATTAATTAGCTTCAGGAGGACGTCTTTTACAGTTTTTTTTACATCAACAGATATTTTAAAGCAAGTTTTTATCGAACCATTTTGTCAGGTTCTTGGAAAATGGGAATTTGGCTTGACATGGCTGAGGAATTTCGATTTAGTCATTGTTTAAATATCATGTATAAACTGTATAACAGTATTTAAGTGCAGAAAACAAGTTCTGAAAACAATGTATTTAAATCGATGTACTTAATAATGTCACTGTAAGACTGATACATTAAAAGGCTGAACTATGAGGTCGAGGGAAATAGCTCTCACTACACAAGAAAATATGAGGGACGGAGGTGACATGAGTCTGAGGGACCGATCCCCGACCTGTGTGCTAGAGTAGAGGAGGTGTGAGGTTTGGCTCACCTTGCACAGTAGAGACCTTCATCCTCTAATATTAGTTCACGACTATTATCTGTGGTATTTAACTAATGCTTTCATTACCTCCAATATAGGCATCAGGCCCTGTCATGCCTGGCCTTAGTTAATAATCTCTGCCACCTGGCCGCAGGAAGCAGGGGTGGCCAACTGCCAGCAGGAAGCAGGGTGGCCACCTGTGCCACCTGGCAGCAGGAAGCAGAGGTGGCCACCTGTGCCACCTGGCCACAGGAAGCAGAGGTGGCCCACCGTTCCATCTTACTCATGAGGACGGCACGCAGGCAGAATATATTACCCGGATCTGCTCTCCTCTTCCCTGGAGGAGAGAGGGAGAGAGAGAGGAGGGGTCAGAGAAGGTGCTCTTCTTTCTCACAACACAACATTATTTTCTAAGCAGTGTACCCGGAGATATGAAGGTGGGCACAGACAGGTATTTCCATTATAATATATGTAACACATTCAATTCTTCCGGCCTTCTTTCGTTTTTTCATTCCTTGCTTCCTTCCTTCCTTCCTCTCACTCTCTCAACCCCCTCTCTTCAGCTGTGTAAAGTTCTGAGATATTCCAACATTTTACCAGCCAGGCACTGCATTATATAGAGTACAACCATACAACATTATATAGAGTACAACCATACACCATTATATAGAGTACAACCATACACCATTATATAGAGTACAACCATACAACATTATATAGAGTACAACCATACAACATTATATAGAGTACAACCATACACCATTATATAGAGTACAACCATACAACATTATATAGAGTACAACCATACAACATTATATAGAGTACAACCATACACCATTATATAGAGTACAACCATACAACATTATATAGAGTACAACCATACAGTTCCAGCTCTAACACCAACATAATCTTTTGCAAACATAGCAGTTCTTGTCTTCACTTGGTGAACATATCACCAAACAATGCAAGAAAGATTCGCAAAATGCTTATTTAATTGATAACTGGACACTCACAGACTAAATAAATTCTCACAATAAAAACAGAAAAACATTATCTATAATGTGTGTCAGAAGTACCTGTTGCTCTGAGACACAAACACAGGAAGGCAAACTAAAGGTACACACACGACTAATTCACGAAAACGGGTATATATAGACACACAAACAGACCCGCGGACAGTCGGATCTGTTTGTTAAACAGACGGAGAAACACTACCGGTTTAGCAGTTGCATTAGAAAAAACTGGGAAGGTTACATGTGATCGTCAGATCAACGCTGTTGGCGGCCATGACTAACATACTCAGTCCAAATAAATATAATCAAATTAGAGATAAATCATCACATCTCGATGATGTACGATAACCGTAAGTCAGAAGCCAGCAGTTACTCTTGCACACAGGTCCTGGTGTTCAATACATGCGTTCTGATTGACAGGAGCGCTCAGTACCAGAAATAATACCTGGTACCAAGGGGCTACCAATGCCCTACCTTCACCAGGTTGGCGTCGAAGGCAGGAAATAATATGAAGGAGGAAGGGGTAACGATAGGGAGGAGTAAGGTAATTATCAGGAGAGAACAATAAGTCATTACGACTATATAACAACTGGAAGGGACAAGGATAACCAGAGGGTGATAGGACAGATGACAGGAACGCCGGCCAGCAAGAAGCGAGACCGCTGCTCTACCGTCCAGTCCAAGTGGTTGGGGTATCACAGTACAAAACTATAAATACCATGGCTAATAACGTTAGCCTGCAAGTAAATAAATAAAACATGGAAAAATGTGTGAAAATTGTGAGAAGCACAAAGATATAAACAATTGGCAAAAAGAAAACAAACTCAGAATTGCCTAAGTATATTACCTTCTAAACATTATACACCCAAGGAAGTCATGAATTAATTAGGCAAATCTTGCTCGTCTAGAAAATAAAACACATATAAAACACTCAAGACTAATAATGCGTTTGTGAAGAAATGCTAATTACGTTATGTTTAATAAATCCACAAAGAGAGATATTCAAAGCTGTTTCTCATCTTCGTAAGTGCATATACATGCTAAGCACGTGCTAAAAATAGCCAGTCGTGCTTGTCTTAGCAACTATAGCTTTCCCAGCCCTTCCCGCACAAGTGGCAACATCTGATTCCACTGGCGGTAAAAGGCGGGATTTGGCGGTAAAAAGGCGGAAAGAGCTGCCATTGGCTGACGAGTCAAAAAACCTAAACAAAGCAAAAATTTTACCCAGAAAAATCATCATAAAAACATCCGCAGCGCCAACTACATCTTTCTCGAGGCTCCCAGCGAGAGGAAATTTTAAGTGGAACTCTTAACAAGACGAAGTAAATTGTAAATAAAATAATAGAAGCACCAGAGCAAGACGTGAGGAGACGTATTGAGAAGAGCAAAGACGCCCAGGGAGGGAGCCAGCCAGCCCCGCGCCTTCAATTTTTGTGATGACGCTGTGTGGTGTATTATGCTCCGGACAATGTGCTGGCTGCAGGGGACATTATCTGGAGTGGTGGTGGTGTGGTTGGTGCTGGTGGTGGGGCTGTGGTTGGTGGTGGTGGTGGTGCTGTGGTTGGTGGTGGTGCTGTGGTTGGTGGTGCTGCTGTGGTGCTGTGGATGAGTGGGGTTGGTGGTGGTGCTGTGGATGATAGTGGGGTTGGTGGTGCTGTGGATGATGGTGAGGTGGATGATGCTGTGGCTGCTGTTTGTGGTGCGGTAGCTGATGGTGAAGTGCTGTGTTTATTACTGAGAGTGTTGGCGGTGCTGCAGTTGGTACTAGGGCCACTAGCATCTCCACTGCTCTGTGAGCTTTGACCTATAATTACTTGCAACCCAATGTTGTCCTCCAAGACGACCCTCAGACGTCGTACAAGAAGCTACACTTAACAGTCTGCTTTAAACTCACTTGATGCTACAATTGTGGACATGAGCTGGGCGTCAACATACGAACTGGTGTACGTGCAGCCACGAGCAAGACACCTGGCTGTTGTGTCCGGCCTTGTGACTCGCTGAACTGCGCCGTCAATCTTCGTCAGCACTTATTGTCTCTTTTTGACAACTTGTGATTCACTATAACTTCTGTCTTGAGCTACGAAACCTGCTCGCTGTATGGCAAACATTTACACAGTGGCCTAAAACGTCCGAATTTGTCATTCATAATGGATACATAAATCTATTTCAGAAAAATAAATTAGAGGAAGAAATAAAGAAAATGTGACGAGAATAAGAAGCCTGGACCAGCCAAGATGGTCCCAAGAGGCAACAGTGCCATCCTAAGTGACGTAGTAAATTATATGAGACACGATGGAGGAAGATCTCATCAAAAGTGCTTTACTCCAAGTATGCTGTTAGCATCACCTCGGCTCACGACACTATATTTGTCAGCATAAAACTGTGTCTGCCAATCTTTTGACCATTTTAAAAGCTACAATATCGTTTTGTATCAATTTTCACATTTTTAAATATATTTCCGATCCTATTTTTTATATCATCTGTAAATTTGCGTATGTTGCTGGTCAACTCTATTTCTAGATCATTATATAATATATAGAAATTTGATATATATATATATATATATATATATATATATATATATATATATATATATATATATATATATATATATATATATTTTTTTTATTTTTTTTTTTTTTAATAGGAAGGGAGTACCACCTCTAGCTGGAAGAAGGGGGACCCATAGCCTCGGAGGAAACCGCGCATAACGCATTAGAGGGAATGTTTAGATCCCCTCCAATACAGTTTCTGTGTGCTTTTCTCCTACCACCCCCTTCCTTGAATATTTTTTGTGCTTTATTATGCATTTGATGGTTACAAGATATACATGGGTTGATACAAAAATAATAATGCAAAAAGGTGCTTAAAGGTTATGGATCTCTTGAAGAACACAACAATGGGAAACATTGATGAATGTCACAGACGGGTTCGATCATTGTTGCAAGTCAAACACTTCTTCGAATTCCTCTGAAGTTGGACTAGTGCCCAAGACGCAACAGGCATTTCCCCTCTGAATCGCAACACTGAGGCGCTGGAACAAGAAACTTTTTGCTCTCTGGTCTTTTGTAGCGCTGATCAATTTGTCCCCCAATTCCTTCAGGAACTTCAATGCACATTTTCCCCACGAACCGAGGGTCTCCGAGCCGATCGGAACAAAGCTGTAGCAGTGTGCTAGACCTCTGTATTTAATAATTTTCTGCGATTCCTTGAAAGAAGCAGCACCACCGCTTTCACGTGTGCTGTAGTGGAGGTAGGTACTGGCCAGTGTGGCAGCGCACGTGTAGTCCCATACCACTTGCTTACCATCCTTCCAAGGTAGCAAGGTGACCCCATCAGGGCGCTTCTGAGGGTCGTTAGGTCTGGATAAGTGTGGTTCTCTTTGTGCCGGGCAGCGGGCTGTGGCGAGGCTCCTCTTGATGATGTCGTTGACTTCTTCATGTCTTGCAATTTTACCCTGTGATTTACGACATACCAGACCATGACGACCATATTGGTCTGCCATCGCAGTTCCGCAGATGCACCTATGTTCGGTGAGGATGGGGGCGGCAAGGCGAAGGGCAACTCCAATGCGGAGAGCGTCATGACTGAGGCGAGTTCCCAGGGCTGCATTGGGCACAGCAAATAAAAAATCCCCGGCGTGGGGTGCTGTTACCGCTAGGAGGCGGGCTTTGTTTTCAGCATCAGCGTTGTCAATCATTGCTGTGACAGTCTTTTCCATTATGTCACAGTTATTTATTATGTGACAGTCATTATGTCATATGTTATTTTCCATTATGACCACAAGCAGTGGGCCTGCTTGTGGTCTTTTGGGACTTGTGGTCGGGGTTGAGGGTGTGCAATGGTGTCCCATTGTCTGGCTGCTTCGATGAACGTTTGATCATGAGTTCCCGCTGTCTCTCTCATACGCTCTGGTAGGATCTGCCCTACCAATTCGTTGGCTGCTGTACATGAGGATAAGAATGCTGGAAGTGCTACCTCAGTTGCCTTTCGTATGCCTATCCCTCCAAATCTCACTGGTAGTGTTGCTTGGTCCCACTGACTGTCATCTAAATCTAGGTTGAGCGCCTTCCTGAATATTGACCTGAGGAGCTCATCATATTGATTTAGAAGTGGGTTGCCAAAATATATATATATATATATATATATATATATATATATATATATATATAATCAACATCAGAGATGTCAGGACAGAGCGTTAGTGGTACAATCCTTTCCACTTAGATTTTTATTCGATCTATGTTGTTTCCTTTGATCATGCCCTTATCCAGCCTCGGACAGTACCCGCTCCCCCCAATACTATGAGCTGTCTGCCTTGTTAAAGCCAAGATAAACAATACCATACTCGTATCCACTGTCAAGTGCTTCAAATGTGTTGGAAAAGAATGAGAGCAAATTTGTCAACCCATGAATGGCTCTTAGTAAAATTCATGTTGTGAATCCTTAATTAATCCATATTTTTATAGATAAAAACGAGTGGCATTTACTATTATCCATTAAAGCAAGTTACCCAAAATATACGTTAAGCTGCGATAAACTATCAGACGGTTGAAGTTTATCGCAGGTGACCTATTCCCTTTCTTAAAGAACAATACAACATCTGCAACCTTCCACGGTTCAAGTAGTCTGCTCTGCTTTAATGGTTTATTAAATATGAAAGTCAGTGGGCTCACTAAACTCACATTTACATTCTCGCAAGTCCCTGTCCAAGACCTCGTCTCCCCTGGGAACTTGTTGGACTTTACTTTTAATATTTGTATAATAACTTCCCCTCTGGTAACGTCCGGAGCCACGTTGTTCAAGGGTACTAATTTGGAACCATTGAGAGGGTCAATATAATTCCCGCCGTGTGTGTCATTACTTCTGTTCATTATTATGGTCTTCCGTCTCGTGTATTATTGATTAATTCTCAACCCAAGAACTTGATTCAATACAAGCAGTATATTATATATATATATATATATATATATATATATATATATATATAGAAGGGGTACCACCTCTGGTGCAAGTGTAGGGACCCATAGCCTCAGAGAAGAAAATAAAGAGTACTCAGAGAAGACCTTGTGGATCCTCACTGAACACTTTGATATTTTCTTCTCCTACCACCCCTATTCTTTTGATAATATATATATATATATATATATATATATATATATATATATATATATATATATATATATATGTGTGTGTGTGTGTGTGTCTGTGTGTGTGTGTGTGTGTCTGTGTGTGTGTGTGTGTGTGTGTGTGTGTGTGTGTGTGTGTGTGTGTGTGTGTGTGTGTGTGTGTGTGTGTGTGTGTGTGTGTGTGTGTGTGTGTGTTTGAAGGCCTAGTGACACATCAAGTGATCAGCACATTTTACGTTCCTCCCCTTCTCTCTTCCTCGGTCCATTCCTCTCTGCTGGCCGTTCCCTTCTCCTCTGCCATTCCTCCGTTACTAGTACCACTCTAGTACCAGAGTACCACTCTAGTACCAGAGTACCACTCTAGTACCAGAGTACCACTCTAGTACCAGAGTACCACTCTAGTACCAGAGTACCACTCTAGTACCAGAGTACCACTCTAGTACCAGAGTACCACTCTAGTACCAGAGTACCACTCTAGTACCAGAGTACCACTCTAGTACCAGAGTACCACTCTAGTACCAGAGTACCACTCTTGTACCAGAGTACCACTCTAGTACCAGAGTACCACTCTAATACCAGAGTACCACTCTAGTACCAGAGTACCACTCTAATACCAGAGTACCACTCAGATCCTGGAAACAAGTTTGTCATAATTTTCACGAGCCAGAGGACTAATGAGATGCGTTATTATCTAATTAATCAAAGGTTCTTTTCGGGATATTCTATAAGTCCCCTCAGATTAGATTTCATTTTTTCTGCTCCAGAAGACTTATTGATTATTTTCGGTCTGTCCACGATGGCGGAATTGGAAGACGTCGTGAATATCTATGTCTGGTTATCTTTTTTGTAAAGATTAGAATCATTATTATTTTTATTATTTTCTGTGTTGCATTACCCGTAACGTCAGTCGTCAGTACACAGTCGCTCTTTATCAAACAATTTAATATAATCCAGCGAGACTGTTGTCTCTGATGTCTTACTAGAGGAAGTTACAAGTTTTATTTGTAACAAGTGATATAAATTATGACAATTGCTGGACTGAACAAGTGAATAATAGTCTAAATCAAACTTTACATTGATAATCACATTTGTAATTTGCGTGTGAACCACTTGTTGACTGAAGGTCTTCACACATCTCTCTTACTCCTGTTCACTTTTATCTCCAATCTATTTTGTTTACTTGTTTATCTTGCATTAGTTGCATTGACTGTTTGGTGTGGTGGGGCGCGGTGGTGAGTCTGCTCCCGCCTGGTGTGGAGTCTGCTCCCGCTTGGTGGTGAGTCTGCTCCCGCTAGGTGTGGAGTCTGGTCCTGCTTGGTGGTGAGTCTGCTCCCGCTTGGTGGTGAGTCTGCTCCCGCTTGGTGTGGAGTCTGGTCCTGCTTGGTGGTGAGTCTGCTCCCGCTTGGTGGTGAGTCTGCTCCCGCTAGGTGTGGAGTCTGGTCCTGCTTGGTGGTGAGTCTGGTCCCGCTTGGTGTGGAGTCTGGTCCTGCTTGGTGTGGAGTCTGCTCCCGCTTGGTGTGGAGTCTGCTCCCGCTTGGTGTGGAGTCTGATCCCGCCTGGTGTGGAGTCTGTTCCCGCTTGGTGTGGAGTCTGCTCCCGCTTGGTGTGGAGTCTGCTCCCGCTTGGTGTGGAGTCTGATCCCGCCTGGTGTGGAGTCTGTTCCTGCTTGGTGTGGAGTCTGCTCCCGCCTGGTGTGGAGTCTGCTCCCGCTTGGTGTGGAGTCTGCTCCCGCTTGGTGTGGAGTCTGCTCCCGCTTGGTGTGGAGTCTGTTCCCGCTTGGTGTGGAGTCTGCTCCCGCTTGGTGTGGAGTCTGCTCCCGCCTGGTGTGGAGTCTGCTCCCGCTTGGTGTGGAGTCTGATCCCGCCTGGTGTGGAGTCTGCTCCCGCTTGGTGTGGAGTCTGCTCCCGCCTGGTGTGGAGTCTGCTCCCGCCTGGTGTGGAGTCTGCTCCCGCCTGGTGTGGAGTCTGCTCCCGCTTGGTGTGGAGTCTGCTCCCGCCTGGTGTGGAGTCTGCTCCCGCTTGGTGTGGAGTCTGCTCCCGCCTGGTGTGGAGTCTGCTCCCGCCTGGTGTGGAGTCTGCTCCCGCCTGGTGTGGAGTCTGCTCCCGCTTGGTGTGGAGTCTGATCCCGCCTGTCTCTCCCGCCTGGTGTTGACCTTGGGACTAGCTACCCGAGGAGAACACGCGTTACTAATGGTTGACGCTTACTGGTGGCGGTGGTGGTGGTGTAGTCTGCTCCCGCACACCCGGCAACACTTTTACCCGCACACACATGCACGACGGCCTTTAGAAACTTGTGTAAGGAATCTTTCACAACTTTGTATATCACATATGTCAGACCAATCCTGAAGTATGCGGCTCCAGCATGGAGTTCATATCTAGTCAAGCATAAGACTAAACTGGAAAACGTTCAAAGGTTTGCCACCAGACTAGTAACCGAACTGAGGGGTATGATCTACGAGGAGAGACTACGGGAATTAAACCTCACGTCACTGGGAGACAGAAGAGTTAGAGAGGACATGATCACCACATACAAGATTCTCAGGGAAATTGATAGGGTAGATAAAGACAGGCTATTTAACACAAGGGGCACACGCACTAGGGTACACAGTTGAAAATTGAGTGCCCAAATGAGTCATAGAAACGATAGAAAGAATTTTTTCAGTGTCAGAGTAGTAGACAAATGGAATGCATTAGGAAGTAATGTGGTGGAGGCTGACTCCATACACAGCTTCAAGTGCAGATATGATAGAGCCCAATAGGCTCAGGAACCTGTACAATAGTTTATTGAGAGGCGGGCCGAAAGAGCAGAGTTCAACCCCCGCAAGCACAACTAAGTGAACTGTTATGATCTCAGCCTGCAGGAGAAACGAGTCTCCCTTCTTGAGAGTTATTCAGCAAGCCTGACCTAACTAGAAGGTCTAGCAAATATTGAGGTGATAACCCATATGAAAAATGGCTGGTTGGATATGTAAAACAATTTAAGATTATGGGCAGTAAGTAAGGAAATAGATAAATGACTGGCTAGGAGATGTGGACACTTTGCTGGAGGCGTGAGGCTCGCTTCCGGAGGACCTTGACCTCACTTGAGTGCCAGACATCGCAGGGGGAAGCCGCGCTCCGTTTGAGCTCCCGCCAGAAGGGAACCCCTAGTGATATATCTCGAAGAGAAGAGAAGTGTGCGGACGTACCAGCTGTGGAATCGAGCTGGGAACGTTGTGGTCTCAAGTCCTGGTCGACGAGCAGATATTAAATCGCCCAGAAGCATTATTGTGGGCTGTGTGGAGCGCCCTGACCAGACGCCGTCAGAGGGAAAGCGCCCTCGACCAATTAATCTGTGGTTTGTTCTTTGGGGAAGAAGTTGCTGAGAACTTCGAAGCCAGCAGAGGAAGTAGCTGATGAGACTCCAAGGTAGTGAAGCAGAGGACCTCGAGCTGTGAGGAGAAGCAGCAGTGAAGAGGAGTGTCACGTGCTTCTGTAGAGGTGGTGTAGCAGAGTGTTATGATCTCAGCCTGCAGGAGAAACGAGTCTCCCTTCTTGAGAGTTATTCAGCAAGCCTGACCTAACTAGAAGGTCTAGCAAATATTGAGGTGATAACCCATATGAAAAATGGCTGGTTGGATATGTAAAACAATTTAAGATTATGGGCAGTAAGTAAGGAAATAGATAAATGACTGGCTAGGAGA
Organism: Procambarus clarkii; assembly: GCF_040958095.1. Lineage (NCBI taxonomy): Eukaryota > Metazoa > Arthropoda > Malacostraca > Decapoda > Cambaridae > Procambarus > Procambarus clarkii. The sequence goes on along the minus strand of NC_091218.1, from coordinate 17,364,806 downwards.
TGTGGACACTTTGCTGGAGGCGTGAGGCTCGCTTCCGGAGGACCTTGACCTCACTTGAGTGCCAGACATCGCAGGGGGAAGCCGCGCTCCGTTTGAGCTCCCGCCAGAAGGGAACCCCTAGTGATATATCTCGAAGAGAAGAGAAGTGTGCGGACGTACCAGCTGTGGAATCGAGCTGGGAACGTTGTGGTCTCAAGTCCTGGTCGACGAGCAGATATTAAATCGCCCAGAAGCATTATTGTGGGCTGTGTGGAGCGCCCTGACCAGACGCCGTCAGAGGGAAAGCGCCCTCGACCAATTAATCTGTGGTTTGTTCTTTGGGGAAGAAGTTGCTGAGAACTTCGAAGCCAGCAGAGGAAGTAGCTGATGAGACTCCAAGGTAGTGAAGCAGAGGACCTCGAGCTGTGAGGAGAAGCAGCAGTGAAGAGGAGTGTCACGTGCTTCTGTAGAGGTGGTGTAGCAGCCAAGGGAGCTGTGGAAGAACCTAACAGAAGGGTGAAGCACCGTAGTTGCACAAGGAAACTTCATGATAGCAGCCTGGAGGAGCTGCAGAGGATCCTGGTAGTGAAGCCCGGCAGAACCTAAGGATATTAGGGTTGTGAACTTCCAGAGGTGGAAGGGGAAGTTCTGGTGGATTACTTATAGGGAGTTGATAGTGTTTGGTTGTCAGTAGCGTGCAAGACGCAGTGAGAGGTGAGTGACTGTTGGCATCCTTATGTCAAGGAGTTTCTTATATTGAAGTATCAATGAACATTTATACTGGTATATGTTATTGCATTCAAATGCTGGTTTTCTATATATATATGTTATCTTGCTGATGGTGCAACAGTGTGTGGGCTTGACCAACTTGAGGAGGTTAATAGTACCAGGTGGTGAACCAGGAGTTGGGATACCACTTGATAAGCTGATAATAGAGTTCTGATGGTATTGGAGTGCAACCTGATTTGGATATTATAGAGTATAGGATTCATTATTATTAGATGTGTGTATGTATCGTGTATGTGCTTTGTTCAGTAAATGTGTTACAATTTGCTGGTGTTTGCCCTTGTCCTAGTGAGGCTTCCCAGGAGGTGGTAAAGAAGGAGAGAGAGAGAGGAAGAACCATGAACCACTGCTGTGGACAGGGTAGGAGGTAATACTGGTAAGTCATAGGGGGATTGAGGAGATCATATCTCATAAGGAGAGAGTGGGGAGTCACAGCGGCTCGAGTGGGTGTGTGCACGTGACAACGAGGCTAAGTGTTGGAGCCGCATCCCCTGAACGTGTGACGTTGAGCCCCTCTCCAAGAGCCAGAAGCGCCAAGGGTGATCTCCTAGTATAAGCACTCTGCCGAGTTGTGGGTTGGGTTGTCCATAGAGAAGGATCAACGACGACAACACCAACCAACCCACAGTCTATATAATAAATTGGGGGCCTGTGTCCGGGAGAGTGAACTGACACACCCACACCCTGTCCAAGAGTGGATTTGTACACCCCTGCTGAGATAAACTGTGTGACCGCAGGTGTATACTCTCTCTCTTGGGAAGACTCACAGGACAAAGATGGATAAGGTGCAAGCGTTTGTGGAGTCAGGCAAGCCTGAGGATTTAGAAGGTTGCACGAGGGATCAATTGAAACAAATAGCAGAAAAATGTGGCATCAGGTTGAAAGCATCTAAAGTAGCTGGGATGAAGGATGAGATCCTGAGGCAGTTGAGAGCCAGAAGTGAAGCGGCAGAACAAGGAGCCCAGGAAGGAGCTGAAAGTAGAAAGGAGGATGATGGGCAGGATGAAGTGAGATCCCAGGGATCGAGTAGGAGCAGCAAGAGTAGCCGCAGTAGCAGGAGTAGCCGAAATAGGAGCTTGGAGAGATTCCAGTTAGAGCTCCAGATGCAGCAACAACGAGAGGACAAGGAGAGACAGTTCCAGCTGGAAAAGATGAAATTAGAACTCCAGATGAAAAATGAAGCAGAGAAGGAAAAAGAAAAAACCAGACTGGAAATAGAAAAAGAGAAAGCAAGACTAGAGGTCGAAAAAGAAAAAGCCCAGGTCGAAAAAGAAAAAGCCCAGGTCGAAAAAGAAAAAGAGAGAACAAAACAAATGCAGATAGAAGCGAATAGAACCTTGGCTGAGCAGAGGATTGAACATGGGTTGCCAGAGAGCACCACCCAGGTATCACACCCACCAGAGGTTAGGGTTAGGGAGAAGGACATTCCCTTGTTTGTTCCCGAAGAGGCAGAGAGCTTCTTCGAGCATTTTGAGAAAGTAGCCAGTATCAAGGAGTGGCCACAGGAGGAATGGGCCCAGCTGGTCCAGTTAAGATTGACCGGTGCAGCCAGGGAGGCATACACCCAATTGTCACTGGAAGAGTGCCAGGATTATGCCACGGTAAAGAGCAGCATTTTGCGCTCGTTTCAGTTAACCCCAGAAGCTTATAGGAAGCGCTTCAGAGAGATGATCAAAGTTGGAGCATGTACGTTTGCTGAGACAGCAAGAGATCTGGAAAGACGATTCCAGAAGTGGATTGAGGCTGCTGGAGTTGGATCTTATGCTGACCTGAAGCAACTGATGGTCATGGAGAAGTTCTTGGAGATGATGCATCCCGAAACAAAGTTCAAGATCCAAGAAGCAGGGATAATGGAGGTGAAAGATGCCGCAGATAGGGCGGATATGATTACTGAAGCGTACAAGAGCTTAAGGGAGAACAGAGTGAGAAGTGAGGCGAGATGCAGCAATGGCAGATCCAATGGAGTCTGGGGAGGAAGAAATTATGAGAAACCCAGAAGAGTCTGGGGTGAGAAAAATTTTGATAAATGGGCAGATAAACGTAAGTACCCTAAAACTCAGAAGAGTAGGTCGCGCACTTCGTCTGAAAGTGAAGATGGAGGAGCTAAACGAGAAACTAATCGTTATCCAGGGAATCAAGAGTCCAGTAAAGCTCCACAGAGTACGAGTAGTACGTCTGGCCCGAGGAACTCCAATACGAGTGGGCAGAGTCAGAGCCGCTTTGGTACATATAGAAGAGATTTTTCCCAGATGAGATGTTACAATTGTAACGGATTGGGTCACGTGATGCGAGATTGTCGGCAGGGCAAGAGAGTTGTGACCCTGGCCATGTGTGACCCCCGAGGTAAATATACTAATGTGTTCCGAGACAAACCACAGAAGATGAACTTAGTGAACGAGAGGTATAGGCCGTTCATGAGCAAAGGTTGGATCAGTGTAGGAGGCCAACCTGAGGTAGAAGTTGGTATCTTAAGAGATACCGGAGCTAATCAGAGCTTGATTGCGAGAAGCCTGATTGGGGATGGTCGACGGTTAGCTGGCAGTGGGAAGATGAAAGTATATGGGTTATTGTCGGAGAGTGACATGCCCGTTTGTACTGTCCAGCTAAGGTCGGAATATGTGTCGGCGGAGGTGATGTTGGGAGTGTGCCCCGACATACCTGTTCCAGGAGTCCAAGTGATCCTGGGGAATGACTTGTGCGGGACAAAGGTGTTGCCAAGAGTCATAGCGGAGACTGTGCCAGAGGAGTGCCCAGAAGGCCACTGCACGGGTGGGACACCTGAGAGTGTGAACCTGACTGACATCCGAGGAGATGAGTCAGGAGACCGCCAAGCCATTGAGTACCCTGTCTCGGTAGTGACGAAGGCAGAGGTGGCCGACAAGGAAGACGCTGGAGAAGATGATACAGTGTCGATTCAGCCGGTGGAAGATATCGACGTAGATATAGCGTGGCTGTTTGATGAAGGTCCAGCCCAGGCAAATGGAGTCTCGGTGAGGTCGAAAGTGAAGATGGCCCAGCCGAAGAAGAATACTGTGAAGGGAGTTGACCGGAAGAGAGCCCAGACTGCTGAAATTGAGAGTCGGAAGGCGAATGCAACTGTGCTGAGTAGGAATGAGGAAAGATGTGGACAGACTGAGGACGGGAATAGAGCGTCAAGTGGTCCACGAGCACAGAGGCATATGGATAGTGGAGTTAAGTTGTTTGAGATGTCAGGAGTCGACATGTTTCACAGAAGACGTGGAGGAGAGATAGTGAAGAAGAGTAATAGCCGGGAAAATGAAAGGAGAAGAGACAGTATGTGTGGAGAGATGCTTACGAGCACTCTAGGAGAGGTAGAGCGACATGCACAGTCGAGTGCTATTGGTTGTAGTATGGTGCCCGAAGAAACTTTTAGGGAACGAAGAAGAGTTGAAGGAGAAGAAATGGAGGGGTATAGAGGTGAGAAGTGTGGGAAGAGGATGATGATGCAAGCATGGAGGAATAGAAGAAAGCCGAGGACTCGATGGGAGTCGAACAGGATAAGGTCTCAGATAAATGAGGAGACGAAAGGGAGGATCGTCGGTGAAGACCAGGGAGTGAAGTATGATGGCAGGAGACGAAAGTATAATGGCAGTAGATGGAAGTGTGAAGACGACAGAGGAGGTACGGACAGCAGATGTCTGACTCTGGACGTGAAGAGAAGACGAGGAAACGGAGGGTGGAGACAGTAAGTAGAGTGGACCAATGGATTGCAGGCGTCCAAGGAGGACAGCCTAGCCAAGAGGTGCCAGAGAAGTCAAATCGTTTATGAGAAGATCATGGTTCTGGAGAGAGGTGAGCCAGATGTTGCAAGGAGCAACGAACTAATTGTAGACTCCTAAGAGAGTATATCGGGTGAAGAACGAGACAGTGTGGTGGCGGATGTATTATCCCGAGCTTTGCCACTGGAATAACTCTCAAAAATAAGGGGAGGGGAGTGTTATGATCTCAGCCTGCAGGAGAAACGAGTCTCCCTTCTTGAGAGTTATTCAGCAAGCCTGACCTAACTAGAAGGTCTAGCAAATATTGAGGTGATAACCCATATGAAAAATGGCTGGTTGGATATGTAAAACAATTTAAGATTATGGGCAGTAAGTAAGGAAATAGATAAATGACTGGCTAGGAGATGTGGACACTTTGCTGGAGGCGTGAGGCTCGCTTCCGGAGGACCTTGACCTCACTTGAGTGCCAGACATCGCAGGGGGAAGCCGCGCTCCGTTTGAGCTCCCGCCAGAAGGGAACCCCTAGTGATATATCTCGAAGAGAAGAGAAGTGTGCGGACGTACCAGCTGTGGAATCGAGCTGGGAACGTTGTGGTCTCAAGTCCTGGTCGACGAGCAGATATTAAATCGCCCAGAAGCATTATTGTGGGCTGTGTGGAGCGCCCTGACCAGACGCCGTCAGAGGGAAAGCGCCCTCGACCAATTAATCTGTGGTTTGTTCTTTGGGGAAGAAGTTGCTGAGAACTTCGAAGCCAGCAGAGGAAGTAGCTGATGAGACTCCAAGGTAGTGAAGCAGAGGACCTCGAGCTGTGAGGAGAAGCAGCAGTGAAGAGGAGTGTCACGTGCTTCTGTAGAGGTGGTGTAGCAGCCAAGGGAGCTGTGGAAGAACCTAACAGAAGGGTGAAGCACCGTAGTTGCACAAGGAAACTTCATGATAGCAGCCTGGAGGAGCTGCAGAGGATCCTGGTAGTGAAGCCCGGCAGAACCTAAGGATATTAGGGTTGTGAACTTCCAGAGGTGGAAGGGGAAGTTCTGGTGGATTACTTATAGGGAGTTGATAGTGTTTGGTTGTCAGTAGCGTGCAAGACGCAGTGAGAGGTGAGTGACTGTTGGCATCCTTATGTCAAGGAGTTTCTTATATTGAAGTATCAATGAACATTTATACTGGTATATGTTATTGCATTCAAATGCTGGTTTTCTATATATATATGTTATCTTGCTGATGGTGCAACAGTGTGTGGGCTTGACCAACTTGAGGAGGTTAATAGTACCAGGTGGTGAACCAGGAGTTGGGATACCACTTGATAAGCTGATAATAGAGTTCTGATGGTATTGGAGTGCAACCTGATTTGGATATTATAGAGTATAGGATTCATTATTATTAGATGTGTGTATGTATCGTGTATGTGCTTTGTTCAGTAAATGTGTTACAATTTGCTGGTGTTTGCCCTTGTCCTAGTGAGGCTTCCCAGGAGGTGGTAAAGAAGGAGAGAGAGAGAGGAAGAACCATGAACCACTGCTGTGGACAGGGTAGGAGGTAATACTGGTAAGTCATAGGGGGATTGAGGAGATCATATCTCATAAGGAGAGAGTGGGGAGTCACAGCGGCTCGAGTGGGTGTGTGCACGTGACAACGAGGCTAAGTGTTGGAGCCGCATCCCCTGAACGTGTGACGTTGAGCCCCTCTCCAAGAGCCAGAAGCGCCAAGGGTGATCTCCTAGTATAAGCACTCTGCCGAGTTGTGGGTTGGGTTGTCCATAGAGAAGGATCAACGACGAACGGAACGTTGTGGTCTCAAGTCCTGGTCGACGAGCAGATATTAAATCGCCCAGAAGCATTATTGTGGGCTGTGTGGAGCGCCCTGACCAGACGCCGTCAGAGGGAAAGCGCCCTCGACCAATTAATCTGTGGTTTGTTCTTTGGGGAAGAAGTTGCTGAGAACTTCGAAGCCAGCAGAGGAAGTAGCTGATGAGACTCCAAGGTAGTGAAGCAGAGGACCTCGAGCTGTGAGGAGAAGCAGCAGTGAAGAGGAGTGTCACGTGCTTCTGTAGAGGTGGTGTAGCAGCCAAGGGAGCTGTGGAAGAACCTAACAGAAGGGTGAAGCACCGTAGTTGCACAAGGAAACTTCATGATAGCAGCCTGGAGGAGCTGCAGAGGATCCTGGTAGTGAAGCCCGGCAGAACCTAAGGATATTAGGGTTGTGAACTTCCAGAGGTGGAAGGGGAAGTTCTGGTGGATTACTTATAGGGAGTTGATAGTGTTTGGTTGTCAGTAGCGTGCAAGACGCAGTGAGAGGTGAGTGACTGTTGGCATCCTTATGTCAAGGAGTTTCTTATATTGAAGTATCAATGAACATTTATACTGGTATATGTTATTGCATTCAAATGCTGGTTTTCTATATATATATGTTATCTTGCTGATGGTGCAACAGTGTGTGGGCTTGACCAACTTGAGGAGGTTAATAGTACCAGGTGGTGAACCAGGAGTTGGGATACCACTTGATAAGCTGATAATAGAGTTCTGATGGTATTGGAGTGCAACCTGATTTGGATATTATAGAGTATAGGATTCATTATTATTAGATGTGTGTATGTATCGTGTATGTGCTTTGTTCAGTAAATGTGTTACAATTTGCTGGTGTTTGCCCTTGTCCTAGTGAGGCTTCCCAGGAGGTGGTAAAGAAGGAGAGAGAGAGAGGAAGAACCATGAACCACTGCTGTGGACAGGGTAGGAGGTAATACTGGTAAGTCATAGGGGGATTGAGGAGATCATATCTCATAAGGAGAGAGTGGGGAGTCACAGCGGCTCGAGTGGGTGTGTGCACGTGACAACGAGGCTAAGTGTTGGAGCCGCATCCCCTGAACGTGTGACGTTGAGCCCCTCTCCAAGAGCCAGAAGCGCCAAGGGTGATCTCCTAGTATAAGCACTCTGCCGAGTTGTGGGTTGGGTTGTCCATAGAGAAGGATCAACGACGACAACACCAACCAACCCACAGTCTATATAATAGAACACACACACACACACACACACACACACACACACACACACACACACACACACACACACACACAGTTTACTACATTAAGTATTAAAAATATACGTAAAAAAAATAAAACCAATTTTAAATCCTTAAATATTTACTACCCACATGGCATTTTCACAGTCTTTTTAACAACGCCGCCAAAAAATATCCACCGCGGCTAAAAAATGGTTCGTGAGGCGAAGCTTGGCCACGCTCCACTACGGTGCTCATAGTAGCCACTGTGAACAATAGTGGCCGGGACAGCCAGCCAGCGGGCCAACCGCAGCTAACTTCACGTGACCACATCGCGGCCATACCCTGACATACTCGTGTGGTTAATGGTCTGAATCCTCCTTTGTAGTTACGGAATGTGACACTAAACTACATGAGCCACTCTCTGTCTCTTTGTCTCTCTCTCTCTCTCTCTCTCTCTCTCTCTCTCTCTCTCTCTCTCTGTCTCTCTCTCTCTCTCTCTCTCTCTCTCTCTCTCTCTCTCTCTCACTCTCTCTCTCTCTCTCTCTCTCTCTCTCTCTCTCTCTCTCTCTCTCTCTCTCTCTCTCTCTCTCTCTCTCTCTCTCTCTCTCTCTCTCTCTCTCTCTCACACTCTCTCACACTCTCTCTCTCTCTTTCTCTCTCTCACACACTCTCTCTCTCACACTCTCTCTCTCTCTCTCTCTCTCTCTCTCTCACACTCTCTCTCTCTCTCTCTCTCTCTCTCTCTCTCTCTCTCTTCCGCCCTCAATACACTCTCCTTCACTCTCCCATTCCTGATATCTTCCCATTATTTGTAAATTTCTAAACCATTTCCTCTCCGTGTCCCACAGTTCTTCTTATCCAAGCTTTGTACCAATTCTCATCCAAGTTATGTTCTTATTTCTTCAGTCATACCAATCACTATGTCAGGTTGTAGAGTCTAGTGACTAACAAGCGTTTATTTTGTCTGTTTTTAGTTTTGCTTTTTGCATTGTGCAATTCTCGTCATTTATTTTCATACTCATATTACACCGGTTTATTTCCTCGTCTTTCATCCCCCAAATTTATAATTCTCTCTTTTCGTTCTATCTCCATCCTCCTGTCCCTCTATCTCCTCCTGTCCCTCTATCTCCTCCTGTCCCTCTACCTCCTCCTGTCCCTCTATCTCCTCCTGTCCCTCTATCTCCTCCTGTCCCTCTATCTCCTCCTGTCCCTCTACCTCCTCCTGTCCCTCTACCTCCTTCTCCCACTATTACCACCACAGCATTACCACTGCGAGATGACTACATTTGGGGGAAAATCATGGAGAACCCTAACATTGAATCAACGTATATACTGGATGGCAGATCAAAGGGGACATCCCTATGCATCTTAGGGTATCCCTTTTCCCTTTACCCACCTTGCCATTAACCACCTTCCCTTTACCCACTTCCCCATTACCCGCCCCCCCCCTCTGCCAACCCTTCCCTCGCCTCTTCCAAGACACTGATCCTGTATTTATTTAATCAACTTGTGTGAGCGACCGTCAGAGCAGCGATTGAAAGGGAAGATGAGTAATTGGGAAATGTATGTTTCATGATGGAGTGGGGAGGGGGTGATGGGGTGGGGAGGGGGTGATGGGGTGGGGAGGGGGTGATGGGGTGGGGAGGGGGTGATGGGGTTGGGAGGGGGTGATGGGGTGGGGAGGGTGATGAAGAGGCGTAGGAGGGGCGGGGAAGGGAAGGGAGAATGGTGTGAGAAGACGAAAGGAGCAAGATGGAGCGATGATTTGTGTGGCGTTGATGGAGAGAGAGAGAGAGAGAGAGAGAGAGAGAGAGAGAGAGAGAGAGAGAGAGAGAGAGAGAGAGAGAGAGAGAGAGAGAGAGAGAGAGAGAGAGAGAGAGGGAGAGGGAGAGGGAGAGGAAGTGAGAAAGAGAGAGAGAGAGAGAGAGAGAGAGAGAGAGAGAGAGAGAGAGAGAGAGAGAGAGAGGGAGGGAGGGAGGGAGGGAGGGAGGGAGGGAGGGAGGGAGGGAGAGAGAGAGAGAGAGAGAGAGAGAGAGAGAGAGAGAGAGAGAGAGAGAGAGAGAGAGAGAGAGAGAGAGAGAGAGAGAGAGAGAGAGAGAGAGAGAGAGACAGACAGACAGACAGACAGACAGACAGACAGACAGACAGACAGACAGACAGACAGACAGACAGACAGACAGACAGAGACGGTGGCAAGCGTTACATCACTAACCGCCAGGTCAAAGTATTAGCCAACAACCTCCAAAAGTAATGGAAAATATGCTAATTAATTACAAACCATTTTTGTATCTGCAATAGATGACTCAACTCTAGCAAGCGAAGAGTTCATCAGCAGTTCAAACAACTTGGGAAGCAATGACTTAATGTGCCATGATGAATTGATTGACGATAAAAGAAGAGATCTGTTGGTCGACCAGGTGACTGACCCCGAAGGGACCTGACATACTGCAGGACGGGCACAGTATACTGAGTTGATTGCAACGATGCCCAAGTATACTGAAGCCAAATAATTGTCACGTCAGAGGTCACAACCGTGGGTACAGAGGTCGTCAGAGGTCATAACCGTGGGTACAGAGGTCGTCAGAGGTCACAACCGTGGGTACAGAGGTCGTCAGAGGTCACAACCGTGGGTACAGAGGTCGTCAGAGGTCACAACCGTGGGTACAGAGGTCGTCAGAGGTCACAACCGTGGGTACAGAGGTCGTCAGAGGTCACAACCGTGGGTACAGAGGTCGTCAGAGGTCACAACCGTGGGTACAGAGGTCGTCAGAGGTCACAACCGTGGGTACAGAGGTCGTCAGAGGTCACAACCGTGGGTACAGAGGTCGTCAGAGGTCACAACCGTGGGTACAGAGGTCGTCAGAGGTCACAACCGTGGGTACAGAGGTCACAACCGTGGGTACAGAGGTCACAACCGTGGGTACAGAGGTCACAACCGTGGGTACAGAGGTCACAACCGTGGGTACAGAGGTCACAACCGTGGGTACAGAGGTCGTCAGAGGTCACAACCGTGGGTACAGAGGTCGTCAGAGGTCACAACCGTGGGTACAGAGGTCACAACCGTGGGTACAGAGGTCGTCAGAGGTCACAACCGTGGGTACAGAGGTCGTCAGAGGTCACAACCGTGGGTACAGAGGTCACAACCGTGGGTACAGAGGTCGTCAGAGGTCACAACCGTGGGTACAGAGGTCGTCAGAGGTCACAACCGTGGGTACAGAGGTCGTCAGAGGTCACAACCGTGGGTACAGAGGTCGTCAGAGGTCACAACCGTGGGTACAGAGGTCACAACCGTGGGTACAGAGGTCGTCAGAGGTCACAACCGTGGGTACAGAGGTCGTCAGAGGTCACAACCGTGGGTACAGAGGTCGTCAGAGGTCACAACTGTAGGTACAGAGGTCGTCAGAGGTCACAACCGTGGGTACAGAGGTCGTCAGAGGTCACAACCGTGGGTACAGAGGTCGTCAGAGGTCACAACTGTAGGTACAGAGGTCGTCAGAGGTCACAACCGTGGGTACAGAGGTCGTCAGAGGTCACAACCGTGGGTACAGAGGTCGTCAGAGGTCACAACCGTGGGTACAGAGGTCGTCAGAGGTCACAACCGTGGGTACAGAGGTCGTCAGAGGTCACAACCGTGGGTACAGAGGTGGTCAGAGGTCAAGCTCTGGGGTCAACACTGGTGGAGAGGTTGTAACCTTGGTCAACTGGAGAACTTAAACCCTTGGAATATTTAGTCACATCAACTGTTAGCAAGAAGAGCCCCACTTTAATAACATTTGATTGAGTAGCCGATGACAAGGAAAATCAATAATAGTGATGAGCAATTTGACAGTATTCACTGGGAAATATGAAAGCACAAGTGTTATAACGCACTTTGTGTCTTTATTGTGTTCGGCGAGAACCATTAACAAGCTTTAATCTCCATAATTATTTACTGATGGCTGAGCGTCTTGTGTTGTGGTTTCCGTCTTCTGGTTGTCAATGTTGTTAAATTTCCTCCTGTTTTCTTTCCTGTCTTCTCTCTCTCTCTCTCTCTCTCTCTCTCTCTCTCTCTCTCTCTCTCTCTCTCTCTCTCTCTCTCTCTCTCTCTCTCTCTCTCTCTCTCTCGCTCACTAATTGGCGCTAAATGTTTGAAGCAGAATCGTATTTTTTTTTCCCCAATATGAAGGGGACGTGAACCACGCCCACTCGGAGGACCAACTACCCGGCCCGTCACTATATTTCTACTTCCCATATCTCGTAAACTGTTTAATTGGACCGTTCCTACAGCTGTGTGAAGGGTATATGGCTGACGTTGAAAAAAAAGGAAAAAATTGGACTGTAGAACTATTTGGTTTGTTAGGGGCTACTGCCTGGGATTCAGGCTAGACACAGACAGGTACAGAAAGTTAGGCAGAAAGGCAGAGAGACAGGCAGAGGCAGAAATGTAGAGAGAGAGACGAGGGGGAAGCAGACAGGAACAGAAAAAGGTGAGAAAGAATGATAGGAAATAGCCATTATAAGTCATTACTGTCTTGAGCGGTAGGCGGTACAAAACCCTGGACTGAACTCACCTAGCTTTGCTTGCGGGGGATGAGCTTCGGCTCTTTGAACCCGCCTCTCAACTGGTGTACAGGTTTCTGAGTCTATTAGGCTTGATCATATCTATAGGAGTCTGCCTGCACCACATCACTGCCTAATGCATTCTATCTGTTAACTTCTCTGACAATGAAAAAGTTCTTTCTAATGTCCCTGTGGCTCATTTGGGTACTCAGTTTCCACCAGTGGCCCCTTGTTCGTGTATCACCCGTGCTAAATAGTTTGTCTTTATCTACCCTTTCAATTCCTCTTAAGAAATTTTAAGGTGGTAATCATGTGTCCCCAACTCTTGTGTCTGCTCTTAAGCCCCGCCTTTCGACCATCATTGGTTAAATGTAGTGACTCTTTTTCACTCATTTTTCTTTATATTTACATTTAAAGTTGTGTATCGAACTGGCTTCCACAACTTCCTCATCTAGTCCGTTCCTCTTATGTGCGACTCTTAGATGAGAAAAAAATCCTTCAGACATCCTTGTGATTCATCTGTGTTTCCAGATTCCAAGTGTGTTTTCTCGTTCTAATACTGTTCTTTACTGGAACATTGCTTCTATGTCTATTTTGTTAATCCCCCCTTAGTATCTTGTATGTCGGTATCATGTCTCTCATATTTCTTCTTTCCTCCAATGCAGTGAGGTCCAGTTCCATCAATCTTCCGTCAGAGCTCATTATTATTAACATCTTTATTGACGAAATTAATTACAATTTTGCCTAATCTGAGGATTTTGATAGTCTTATTAAAGTGAGGATAATGCTGGTATTCACTGTCACGCAGGACAGAGGGTCATACATTTAAGACAATAGGTCTAAACTATAGGCTGAGCTCAGTCCCCATATCTCAATAACGAGTCTTATTGCATATTGTTTATATTCTGTCTAGTTTTGCTTTGTGCTTCTTTGGTAAGGTGTTCCATGCTGGGGCAGCATACTCAACAACAGGTGTCACAAAGGATGTATTCAGCGCTCGGATCTTTGTCCAAGTTGGTGAAGGATAACGGGACATTTGCCAGTATGGCAGATGGTGCCCTCGTTATCCTGCTGGTGAGCGCCTCTGGTGTTAGATCTCCAGTTATGACACGTTGTTAGGGCGGCCGCGGGGTCCGGGGGGACGATGGCCTGCCTCACCTAGTCCCCTCAGCACTGCCAGGCTGGACACGGCCTTTATTGATTAACACACAGGAACCGCTGAAGGACCACTGGAGGAGCCACCAGTGTAGGACACCATCTTCTTGAGGTTATCTTGAGATGATTTCGGGGCTTTTTTTAGTGTCCCCGCGGCCCGGTCCTCGACCAGGCCTCCACCCCCAGGAAGCAGCCCGTGACAGCTGACTAACACCCAGGTACCTATTTTATTGCTAGGTAACAGGGGCATAGGGTGATAGAAACTCTGCCCATTGTTTCTCGCCGGCGCCTGGGATCGAACCCAGGATCACATCCTCAGAACATCGCTTAGAAACCAAAACCAAGACTCCTTCATATACACAACATATACACACATATATACACATATATACATATTCATATATACACAACATTTTTACACCAATACTAGACTATGCAGCACCAGCATGGAACCCACACCCGGTGAAGCATAAAACAATAACTGAAACTGGTGCCGGAGCTAAGATGGTTAAGCTATGAGGATAGGCTAATGGAACGAGATTTCACAACCCAAGACAATAAAAAAAAGTGACATGATTACAACATACAAGATACTCAGCGGAATAAACAAGGTAGAAAAAGACAAGCTCTTTAAATTGAGAGAAAATAACCCAAGAGGACTTAAAGGGAAGCTGAAAATGCAACTTAGTCGAAGGAATGTAAAGAAATACTTGTATCTTGTACGACTAGTCAACAAGTGGACTATACTGAAAGAAGTAGTTATAGAAGCCACCTCCATCCACAACCTTAAAGCTAGATTCAACAAGGAATTCATACTTCAGGTAAGATAAATCATAACGCGACAGGAAGTGATGTGGTGGAGGCTGACTCCATACACAGTTTCAAGTGTAGATATGATAGAGCCCAGTAGGCTCAGGAATCTGTACACCTGTTGATTGACAGTTGAGAGGCGGGACCAAAGAGCCAAAGGTCAACCCCCGCAAGCACAATTAGGTGAGTACAGGTACAACACGGCTAGCAGGCGGGGCATAACAAGCTTGACCTCACTCCCTCGTAGACAATATTAGGTAACTACTTACGGACCATATGTAATTTAGTTACCTTGTTGAACCTGCGGAAGATGAGGTACAACTCGTGGGTCCCTTGCATCATACTTATTTACCGTCTTGCTAGAAGCCTTGCAATATGTGGGTAAGTCTT
>NC_091218.1:17321392-17349909 GCF_040958095.1 Procambarus clarkii | reverse complement strand
CTCTCTCTCTCTCCTCTCTCTCTCTCTCTCTCTCTCTCTCTCTCTCTCTATCTCTCTCCTTCTCTCTCTCTCTCTCTCTCTCTCTCTCTCTCTCTCTCTCTCTCTCTCTCTCTCTCTCTCTCTCTCTCTCTCTCTCTCTCTCTCCTTCTCTCTCTCCTTCTCTCTCTCCTTCTCTCTCTCTCTCTCTCTCTCTCTCTCTCTCTCTCTCTCTCTCTCTCTCTCTCTCTCTCTCTCTCTCTCTCTCCTTCTCTCTCTCTCTCTCTCTCTCTCTCTCTCTCTCTCTCTCTCTCTCTCTCTCTCTCTCTCTCTCTCTCTCTCTCTCTCTCTCTCTCATTATTCTCACCCCTTTGTTGCTCTTTTATCACTCATTACCCCATGCTTCTACCTACAGATCTACTCTACCCCCCTCCTCGCTGTCACTCACGCTTACCCCTCTCACGCTCACCCCTTTAAAGGCTGCTACTGTCACTCTTTTCCCTCTCCCACACCTCTCACAGCCCCCCCTCCCCTCACCTCCCCTCCCAGGGGACTCACGCCCCCTCCCCTCACTAACTGTCACACGATTTAACACAACGGTGAAATAAAACCAAAAATTGTCTGCCGTTTGTCACGCTCACCCTTCCACCGGATGTCCTAGTGTGCTCAGATGTCTCCTAATATATCCTAGTGTGTTCTGGTGTGTTCTAGTGTGCCTTGGTGTATCCTAGTGTGCTCAGGTGTCTCCTAATATATCCTAGTGTGTTCTGGTGTGTTCTAGTGTGCCTTGGTGTATCCTAGTGTGCTCAGGTGTCTCCTAATATATCCTAGTGTGTTCTGGTGTGTTCTAGTGTGCCTTGGTGTATCCTAGTGTGTTCTGGTATGTCCTAGTGTGGCTTGGTGTATCCTAGTGTGCTCTGGTGTATCCTAGTGTGTTCTGGTATGTTCTAGTGGGGCTTGGTGTATCCTAGTGTGCTCAGATGTCTCCTAATATAGCCTAGTGTGTTCTGGTGTGTTCTAGTGTGCCTTGGTGTATCCTAGTGTGCTCTGGGATGGAATCCGCACCTTGTGAAGCACATAAACTATAAATTACACAAGGACCAGCACACCAACAAGGTGCCCGGGCGCGGACAAGACGGCACACACGGACGCTGGAAACGCAAATGAGCCGACAACATGAAAGGAAATACTCGTACCCTGTACGGTAGTCAACAAGTGGAGTACAATGACACACGAAGTTGTGGAAGCCACCTCCATACACAGCTTTCAAGAAAAAGTTCGAACATCAAAATAGTTCAATATAACGCATGAGGCAGAGCAAGGGTAGGGCGTAAGAGCTAGGCCTCATTCCCCCGTAGTCACTATTAGGTAAGTACTATCATCACCAGCACCTCCACCTCGACGTCAGTAAGAAACTGTGCAGATCCTCTTATCAATTTCCGGTGTATGGGGCCCGGGACTGTGCTCTTCACCTTGGCTGTGGCACACTACTTCTGTGACGCATTCTTACTGACCCTTACCTTGGCTCCTCTCCCTCTCTCTCTCTCCCCTTTCCTTCCTCTCTGTCTGTCCCCTTCCCTTCCTCTCTGTCTGTCCCCTTCCCTTCCTCTCTCCTTCTGTTCCTATTCCCTTCTCCTCAGACCTACATCTCTCCCTCTTCCAGCATCAGTTCCCTCCCACTCCCCAGTCTTAACTGTGTTCCTCTCACCTCCTCCCACTCTTCCATCATTACCATATATAATTTCACATTTATAATTAGCGTGAGAGAGCGTGAGAGTGTGTGTGAGTGTGTGAGTGGAGAGTGCTAGGAGCCGCTCCCTAACGTGGCGGAGTCTCCTGCCTACCTTGTTATTCCTGAAATGTGGATACCTCCTCCTCCTCCACACACCTGTTGCACCTCTGCTTGGAGAGACGCTACGTGCTTTGTGTAACAGCTCCGTGTTTGAGTGACAGGTATGTGCTTGAGTGACACCTGTCTGCTTGAGTAACAGCAACGCGTGTTTGAGTTACAAGCGCGTGCTTCAATTACAGCTACATCCTTGAGTAACAGGTGAGTATTTGAGTGATAGGCACGGGCTCACACACACACACACACACACACACACACATACACACACACACACACACACACACACACACACACACACACACATACATACACACACACACACACACACACACACACACACACACACACACACACACACACACACACACACACACACACACACACTGCTAATGCCGCTTAAAACTCAATAAACATTATTTAATATTTCTGCATCTTGGTCACTTTATATGTATTTAATATTTGTACATGCATTTACGCGTAGACTTGTATTACTGGCGTGTTTTACTGACAGCTGAATGGTTATCTGCGCAGTAAACATTTGTTTAATATTGTTTGACTTGTGTGTTTATGTTTTAATATTTGTGGAATAACATGTTACCCTTTGAGTGAATGTTAAAACATATTAATCTTTGAGTGTATGTTAAAACATATTAATCTTTGAGTGTATGTTAAAACATATTAATCTTTGAGTGTATGTTAAAACATATTAATCTTTGAGTGAATGTTAAAACATATTAATCTTTGAGTGTATGTTAAAACATATTAATCTTTGAGTGTATGTTAAAACATATTAATCTTTGAGTGAATGTTAAAACATATTAATCTTTGAGTGTATGTTAAAACATATTAATCTTTGAGTGTATGTTAAAACATATTAATCTTTGAGTGAATGTTAAAACATATTAATCTTTGAGTGTATGTCAAAACATATTAATCTTTGAGTGTATGTCAAAACATATGAATCTTTGAGTGAATGTCAAAACATATTAATCTTTGAGTGAATGTCAAAACATATTAATCTTTGAGTGAATGTTAAAACATATTAATCTTTGAGTGTATGTCAAAACATATTAATCTTTGAGTGAATGTTAAAACATATTAATCTTTGAGTGTATGTTAAAACATATTAATCTTTGAGTGTATGTTAAAACATATTAATCTTTGAGTGAATGTTAAAACATATTAATCTTTGAGTGAATGTTAAAACATATTAATCTTTGAGTGAATGTTAAAACATATTAATCTTTGAGTGAATGTTAAAACATATTAATCTTTGAGTGAATGTTAAAACATATTAATCTTTGAGTGAATGTTAAAACATATTAATCTTTGAGTGAATGTTAAAACATATTAATCTTTGAGTGAATGTTAAAACATATTAATCTTTGAGTGAATGTTAAAACATATTAATGTTTGAGTGTATGTTAAAACATATGAATCTTTGAGTGAATGTTAAAACATGATAATTTAAGTATAAAACTAATAATTGCTATGTGTAATATTTCACCATACATGAGCTAATCATTCACCATACATCTGTATGGAGAGTATAGATGGATCAATGTATTCATACGACACTGTGTTCGTCACTCATCCTTCACTCCTCTGTTCACCAGTTCCCTAACGTTCTTCTTGCACTCATTCGTCCACTCATGACTAATTTGTCTGTCATTCCCCTCTCTTATTCATCCCTATTACATGTATCTAATCCCTTCTGCTCATACATGTTATCCAACTCCGTATCCTGTTCAGATACCTTTATCCCTTACCTTTCCTGCGGTCATGTATCCCACCCTCTCTTGGTGCACCCATTCCATCGCCTCCGATTGATTGATTGATAAAGATTAAGCCACCCAAGAGGTGGCACGGGCATGAATAGCCCGTTAGTGGTACAATATTTTGTTCATTAAATCTATTCAGTGTGCTGCCATCGCCTCCCGTTGTGTTGTTGTTGTTATAGATTCAGCTACTTGGAACGAGTTCCAAGTAGCACGGGCTATGGTGAGCCCGTAGAGGACTTACCTGACACAGGAGCAGGGCAAGTAGCACGGGCTATGGTGAGCCCGTAGAGGACTTACCTGGCACAGGAGCAGGGCAAGTAGCACGGGCTATGGTGAGCCCGTAGAGGACTTACCTGGCACAGGAGCAGGGCAAGTAGCACGGGCTATGGTGAGCCCGTAGAGGACTTACCTGGCACAGGAGCAGGTCAAGTAGCACGGGCTATGGTGAGCCCGTAGCTTACCTGGCACAGGTTCGGTGCCCATCGCCTCCCTCTCCCGTCCACATATGTATCCAACACTCCCTCACCGCCCTCCCTACCATCTACAGCGCCCAACCACTTCCGCCGCCTCTCTCTCTACCCGTCTCGTTGTTTATTTACGTGAGGCAACACTGAGAACATCTGCAAGTGACAAACTCCGCCCGTGTCCACACCCGCCAAATTATACCAGAAATCCCATAACCGCCAAGTAAATTTCGGCTCTGTCGCGCTCGTCCTTAGAGACGGGTTTCCTTCTTGATGGTAAGGAGAACGGAAGTCCGGCGTGTGAGTCTAGACCTTAATGTAAGCTGGCAGAAGGATTAATGTTACATGCCCAGGAATATGTGTGTGTCAACTATCGTGACAAATTTGTCGTAGACAAACACAACCAATTTAAAGTAATTTAACATCTTTTCCGTGATGACTTAAGGCACAATTAGGTACTTGTGGTGAACAAGGGCATCACGTTCATAATTATATTCATTCAGCTTTAAGTCCCGAGGAATGAAACATGTAAATGAACTTGAGGAGTTGGACCTCCTCTTACCCCGTTCCTCCTCCTCCTCAGACAGCACAGAACACACACGCATAGTTCCTTGTGTGTGTGTTTAGCAGTCAATCACCAGTTGATGGACAGTTAAGAGGCGGGACCAAAGAGCCTAAGTTCAACCCCCGCAAGCACAACTAGGTGAGTACATACGGGGCCTCGCGGCTGAGCTGACAGCTCTTGGGGGTCGTAGTCCTAAGATCCCAGATTCGATTCCCGGCCGAGACCGAAAGAAATGTCAGTTTATTTCACCTGATGCATCTGTTCATCTAGCAGTAAATGGGTACCTGGGAAATAGACAGCTGCTACGGGCAGCTACCTAGGGATATATATATATATATATATATATATATATATATATATATATATATATATATATATATGTCGTACCTAATAGCCAGAACGCACTTCTCTGCCTACTATGCAAGGCCCGATTTGCCTAATAAGCCAAGTTTTCACGAATTAATTGTTTTTCGACTACCTAACCTACCTAACCAAACCTAACCTAACTTTTTCGGCTACCTAACCTAACCTAACCTAAAAAGATAGGTTAGGTTAGGTTAGGTAGGGTTGGTTAGGTTCGGTCATATATCTACGTTAATTTTAACTCCAATAAAAAAATATTGACCTCATACATAATGAAATGGGTAGCTTTATCATTTCATAAGAAAAAAAATTGAGAAAATTTAATAATTCAGGAAAACTTGGCTTATTAGGCAAATCGAGCCTTGCATAGTAGGCCGAGAAGTGCGTTCTGGCTACTAGGTACGACATATAATATATATATATATATATATATATATATATATATATATATATATATATATATATAATATATATATATATATATATATATTATATATATATATATATATATATATATATATATAATATATATATATATATATATATATATTATATATATATATATATATATATATATATATATATATATATATATATATATATATATATATATATATATATATATATATATATATATATATATATAAGTGTGTTGAGGGATATAATCCAGGAGTCAGCGCCCCTGCTCCCCTGCTCCCCGCCTCCGTCGTCAACCAGGTACTCAGGCCGCCGCTGATTTAGGGGAATTTCAGACAATTTGGAGGAATTTTACGAGTCGCTGGGAAATTCAGAAATGTTGTAGGGAAATTTAAGAGAATTCTAGGGAAATTTATATACTGCTGTGAATTTACTTTTATGTTTGCAATAAAGTTATGGATCTCTGTAAAGGAACTTGTCTACAACTTTGTTGATGCTTGACACAAAAGGAATGTATATAATATGAACATTGTAAACATATAAATTTACATGTAAATATATGAATGTCCCTGATGACGTCATCCTGACAGTGTTGAGTCATCTAATACCTGCGCACCACACACGTGTGAACTGTGCACCTGCGCACCACACACGTGTTAACTGTGCACCTGCGCACTACACATGTGTGAAGAGGACAGGTGCTGCAAACTTTCCCTTCCTTTTCCGCCTTTCCCATCTTCACGATAGAGAGGGCGGCCAATAAAGTGTATCACCACTAACTCCTTGACAAACGGCCGATATATGTTGATCTAAGCTTATATATCTTGGCGAGTGTGTGTAGCTCGTTGCTGTGGCGGCCCCTCATACTACCTGCACCCCCCCCCTCCCCCCCTCTCTCCCAGTATGAACACACACACCAACCTAAACCGCAGGTGTGTGTGGCCAGGCGTCCACACACACCTGGCCAGGTGGCGTGTGTATAGGTCAGTGTGGCCCCACACAGCCTCACTGCCGCCATATACCAGACAAACGTGATTGTGTGTGGGAGTGAGAGCGGTTGGGGTGGGAGATGCTCCCATATACCAAACATGTTACCAAAAATACCCTCGGGTTTGCGATATATTTTTAACCCTTGCTGAGAGGAGTTTAAATACACGTGTATGTTTAACAGTTTTAAACCGGGTACAGCAACACTAACAAACACGCGCCCTGTTAAAACACGATATAATGTGTACATACTGCCCGCTCCTGGGAGGAAATGTCCCGTCACTGATACAAAATACAGAAATACAGGAAAAAAAACATTTGGTTAGAGTGGCGAACAGTAAAAAATACATATTCATTTTACATTCAACAAAATAACTTTTTGTGTGTAGAGTCAGTACAAAACACAAAATATATACTCCAAATCTGCATATATATATATATATATATATATACAAATTTGTATATATATATATATATATATATATATATATATATATATATATATATATATATATATATATATATTTTAGAACACTTTCCCACCAGGAGACTCGAACCCTAGCCAGCACAGAAGCCTTCCAGCAACTGGCATAACAGGTACGCCTTAACCCGCTCCACCACCAGCTCAGACCCTTAAAAGAGATGGTAATTTCGGAGTATTTAAATACACCAAAGATCACCACCTCCCAAGAGCACTAGAGCAAGTGAGGGGTCATTTAGACGTTAATTTCATCAAGTCCCTGTTAATATGGGAAGACACAGTATCTATGCTTAAGGCACAACTCTCCTAAACACGAGAGTGAAGTATAGAACTTTAGAACACTTTCCCACCAGGAGTATATATTGTATATATATATATATATATACAAATTCGACATATATATATATGTCGTACCTAATAGCCAGAACGCACTTCTCAGCCTACTATGCAGGGCCCGATTTGCCTAATAAGCCAAGTTTTCCTGAATTAATATATTTTCTCAAATTTTTTTCTTATGAAATGATAAAGCTACCCATTTCATTGTGTTTGAGGTCAATTTTTTTTTATTGGAGTTAAAATTAACGTAGATATATGACAGAACCTAACCAACCCTACCTAACCTAACCTATCTTTATAGTTAGGTTAGGTTAGGTTAGGTAGGCGAAAAAGTTAGGTTAGGTTAGGTTAGGTAGGTTAGGTAGTCGAAAAACAATTAATTCATGAAAACTTGGCTTATTAGGCAAATTGGGCCTTGCATAGTAGGTTGAGAAGTGCGTTCTGGCTACTAGGTACGACATATATATATATATATATATATATATATATATAAGCCTATACTTGCATAAACCACAAGTGAAGATAAACAATCTTTGGACAACACCCACCAGTGGGACTCGAACCCAGAAAGCACAACTACCTGGTGGGTGTTGTCCAAAGATTGTTTATCTTCACTTGTGGTTTATGCAAGTATAGGCTTATAAGCTGGACACGAGTTCTCTCACATTGACAGTGGCTTGACGAAAATTGCAGATTGACCCCTCACTCATCTGGTGCCTTCGGGAGGTAGAGATGTTTGAGATATATATATCTCGAACTATCTACTTCTTTTGTAAGGTCTGATGGCGTAGTGGGTTAAAGCATACTAGTTATGCCAGCTACTGGAAGGTAGTTGTGCTTTCTGGGTTCGAGTCCCACTGGTGGGTGTTGTCCAAAGATTGTATATATATATATATATATATATAACATATATATATATATATATATATATATATATATATATATATATATATATATATATATATATATATATATATATATATATATATATATATATGTCGTACCTAGTAGCCAGAACGCACTTCTCAGCCTACTATGCAAGGCCCAATTTGCCTAATAACCCAAGTTTTCATGAATTCATATATTTTCTCATTTTTTTTCTTATGAAATGATAAAGCTACCCATTTCATTATGTATTAGGTCAATTTTTTTTTATTGGAGTTAAAATTAACGTAGATATATGACCGAACCTAACCAACCCTACCTACCCTAACCTAACCTATCTTTATAGGTTAGGTTAGGTTAGGTAGCCGAAGAAGTTAGGTTAGGTTAGGTTAGGTAGGTTAGGTAGTCGAAAAACAATTAATTCATGAAAACTTGGCTTATTAGGCAAATCGGGCCTTGCATAGTAGGCTGAGAAGTGCGTTCTGGCTACTAGGTACGACATATATATATATATATATATATATATATATATATATATATCTTAAAATGCGAAACAGTCGTCTTACCAACCAGACCAGGATGGATCCAACCATTAGGGAGAGGTCACAGTAGTACCCAACCGAGATATTAAACTATTAACGTGTTTTTCAGGCCCGAGTTCGCATCCCCAAGAGAAATATCACATACAATGACGCATCCAGCCATTAACATTCCATCAAGTCAGCCACTCAAACATGAGTATCAAATCAAGTGAACCAACCAATCAAAAATGGGTGATGCGCCCCCTTGAGTACTCAAGGAAGCCAATTAAAATCAAGAACCTACCAGAGGGTAGCCAATAGCGTTGTTAATCCACGGTGGACCGGGTCGACCGACTCACAGGAGATTGGACATATGCTAGCCAATTGGAAAGTGGCATTTGATCAATACATAGCAGCCAATGGCGAATTACCTTCACCTTAACAACACCAACCATGTGAATTGTTGACCAGACCACACACTAGAAAATGAAGGGATGGCGACGTTTCGGTCCGTCCTGGACCATTCTCAAGTCGACATTCACAAATCGACTTGAGAATGGTCCAGGACGGACCGAAACGTTGTCGTCCCTTCACTTTCTAGTGTGTAGTCTGGTCAACATACTTCAGCCACGTTATTGTGACTCATCATCTGCACAATGTGAACTGTTCTCAACAGCATCATCTAAAAAGATAATTGGTGTCATCCGCCATGTTGGGTTGCCATGGTGATGTATAGGATACAGTGGACCCTAGCTACATGGCAGGTGAAGGTGGGTATGAGGGTGACACATGGAAGCCCGTATCATGTCTCTGGCAACTTCCGGTATTTACAGCTGAAAGAAATTCGCTTTCACGTAAAGATTTGCAGTTAAGAAGGACACTAACCGTGCTAAGAGGAATACACATGTTATTGTAAACTTCCTGTGGAGTGGTAAACTTCCAGGTGAGTGGTGGGGGTAAACTGGCAAGTGGTGGACCTTGGTGTAAACTGCTGACAACAACATTACAAAAACAATCCCTGTGTTCCCAGGTATAACAACTTCGTCTGGGCTTCAGTCACCCCCCCTCCCCACACCCTCGTGGGTATACCTAAGACCTCTGATATACTTTACACACATATTTGTTGCATGAATCATGGTTTACACGTCCTTGTTGCATCAAGCATGGTCTCCTCAACTTCAATTTGCACAAATCATGCTATAGACTGCAACACAAAGCCTGTTTCACAAGATTTGTGTTACATAAAGGATTTGTTACACAATATGTTGTTGCATAAGCGTATTTAAATAACTATTTTACAACGAAAATGACGGCATACAATTATTCTACAAGACTTTTGTGGTATAAAGCTTATTGAACACAACGTTGTACAAAATATTGCTTGCGCGGCTTTGTTGAAGCCTTTCTACATCTATTTATATTACATACCTTACCTTGAGGTGCTTCCGGGGCTTAGTGTCCCCGCGGCCCGGTCGTCGACCAGGCCTCCTGGTTGCTGGGCTGATCAACCAGGCTGTTGGACGCGGCTGCTCGCAGCCTGACGTATGAGTCACAGCCTGGTTGCTGTGGCTTATTACATTAAGCTATTTACGACAGCTTTTTGTAGCATGAAGCGTATTTTAAGGTTTATATCGTATAATACAATTTTATGATGACTTTAATTAAGGAAAACGTTTGCTAAGTTTTTGTATAATTGTACAAGACGTTCATATGACTCAAGACACTCCGAAGCTTAGACCGGAAAGCGCCAACATGTGAGTCAGCAGAGCTCAATATGCTGTCTTTAAACAGCTTCACATTACCTTCATCAGCAAGCTAATAGTTTCAATATATGTTGACTAATCCACACTCTAGAAAATGAAGGGACGACGACGTTTCGGTCCGTCCTGGACCATTCTCAAGTCGATTGTCACAGTTTCAATATATATTTGAATGGCTACATTGTCAGAAGTGTGTGTGTGTGTGTGTGTGTGTGTGTGTGTGTGTGTGTGTGTGTGTGTGTGTGTGTGTGTGTGTGTGTGGGTGTGGGTGGGTGTGGGTGTGGGTGTGTGTGTGTGTGTGTGTGTGGGTGTGGGTGTGGGTGTGTGTGTGTGTGTGTGTGTGTGTGTGTGTGTGTGTGTGTGTGTGTGTGTGTGTGTGTGTGTGTGTGTGTGTGTGTGTGTGTGTGTGTGTGTGTGTGTGTGTGTGTGTGTGTGTGTGTGTGTGGAGGGTGGAAATGCCAGTCTGTCCCTCCAAGCCATCATCAGAGGCTCCCCAATACACCTGGTAACCAGCACCAACCACACACACCTGGCTCTGGTCATTAGCTGCTAACCATGCAAGTTACCATCCCAACAACTGACATAAGTGACACGAGCTCCTACAAACACGACACCAAGTAATTTAATACAGGAACTGCTCCGGTAAAGTGCTGCCTAATCGCTCTCGTTTCTGGCCGATGATTGACGTGTAACGTGGGCATTAAATTTAAACAGGATGGACATTAATCACTCACACGATGGGTAATGAAGCTCCGGTGATGGGTGAGTGTACTCCCCTAGTTGTGCGTGCGGGGGTTGAGCTCTGGCTCTTTGGTCCCGCCTTTCAACTGGTATACTGAGCTTGCTGGGGTCTATCATATCTACATTTGAAACTGTGTATGGAGTCAGCCTCCACCACATCACTACTTAATGGATTCCATTTGTTAACTACTCTGACACTGAAAAAATTCTTTCTAACGTCTCTGTGGCTCATCTGGGTACTTAGTTTCCACCTGTGTCCCCTTGTTCGTGTTCCACCTGTGCTAAAGAGTTTGTCTTTGTCCACCCTATCAATTCCCCTGAGAATTTTGTAGGTGGTTATCTTGTCTCCCCTTACTCTTCTGTTTTCCAGGGTTGTGAGGTTCAGCTCCCTTAGCCTTTCCTCGTAGCTCATACCTCTCAGTTCCGGGACGAGTCTGGTGGCATACCGATGAATTTTCTCTAGCTTTATCTTGTGTTTAACTAGGTATGGACTCCAAGCTGGAGCTGCATATCCCAGGATTGGTCTGACATAAGTGGTATACAGGGTTCTGAACGATTCCTTACACAAGTTTCTAAAGGCAATTCTTGTGTTGGCCAACCTAGCATATGCCGCTGATGATATCCTTGTGATGTGGGCCTCTGGGGACAGGTGTGATATCAACCCCCAGATCTTTCTCTCTATTTGACTCTTGCAGGATTTCACCTCCCAGATGGTACCGTGTGTTCAGCCTTCTGCTCCCTTCGCCTAATCTCATTACTTTACACTTTCCTGAGTTGAACTTTAGTCGCCATTTTCTAGACCATTCCTCCAGTTTGTCCAGGTCGTTCTGTAGTCTCTGTCTATCTAGAATCTAGAATCATCTGTCATGATTCTTCTCATAATTTTTGCATCATCAGCAAACATTGAGAGGAATGAGTCTGTACCTTCTGGAAGATCGTTTACATATATTAGAAACAGGATGGGTCCAAGTACAGAGCCCTGTGGGACTCCGCTGGTGACATCTCGCCACTCTGATGCCTCCCCCCTCACAGTTACTGTTTCCTGTTGCTTGGATACTCCCTTAACCACACACACACACACACACGTGTGTGTGTGTGTGTGTGTGTGTGTGTGTGTGTGTGTGTGTGTGTGTGTACTCACCTAATTGTACTCACCTAATTGTGCTTGCGGGGGTTGAGCTTTGGCTCTTTGGTCCCGCCTCTCAACTGTCAATCAACTGGTGTACAGATTCCTGAGCCTACTGGGCTCTATCATACCTACATTTGAAACTGTGTATGGAGTCAGCCTCCACCACATCACTTCCTAGTGCATTCCATTTATTAACTACTCTGACACTGAAAAAATTCTTTCTAACGTCTCTGTGGCTCTAGAATCTGTGTACTTACCTAATTGTACTTACCTAATTGTGCTTGCGGGGGTTGAGCTCTGGCTCTTTGGTCCCGCCTCTCAACCGTCAATCAACTGGTGTACAGATTCCTGAGCCTATTGGGCTCTATCATATCTACATTTGAAACTGTGAATGGAGTCAGCCTCCACCACATCACTTCCTAATGCATTCCATTTGCTAACTACTCTGACACTGAAAAAGTTCTTTCTAACGTCTCTGTGGCTCATTTGGGTACTCAGCTTCCACCTGTGTCCCCTTGTTCGCGTCCCACCAGTGTTGAAAAGTTCGTCCTTGTTTACCCGGTCGATTCCCCTGAGGATTTTGTAGGTTGTGATCATGTCCCCCCTTACTCTTCTGTCTTCCAGTGTCGTGAGGTGCATTTCCCGCAGCCTTTCCTCATAACTCATGCCTCTTAGTTCTGGGACTAGTCTAGTAGCATACCTTTGGACTTTTTCCAGCTTCGTCTTGTGCTTGACAAGGTACGGGCTCCATGCTGGGGCCGCATACTCCAGGATTGGTCTTACATATGTGGTGTACAAGATTCTGAATGATTCCTTACACAGGTTCCTGAACGCCGTTCTGATGTTAGCCAGCCTCGCATATGCCGCAGACGTTATTCTCTTTATGTGGGCTTCAGGAGACAGGTTTGGTGTGATATCAACTCCTAGATCTTTCTCTCTGTCTGTTTCATTAAGTACTTCATCTCCTATTCTGTATCCTGTGCCTGGCCTCCTGTTTCCACTGCCTAGTTTCATTACTTTGCATTTACTCGGGTTGAACTTCAACAGCCATTTGTTGGACCATTCACTCAGTCTATCCAGGTCATCTTGTAGCCTCCTACTATCATCCTCTGTTTCAATCCTCCTCATAATTTTTGCATCGTCGGCAAACATTGAGAGGAACGAATCTATACCCTCTGGGAGATCATTTACATATACCAGAAACAGTATAGGTCCAAGGACTGACCCCTGCGGGACTCCACTTGTGACGTCTCGCCAATCTGAGACCTCACCCCTCACACAGACTCGTTGTCTCCTGTTGCTTAGGTATTCCTCTATCCACCGGAGTACCTTCCCTCTCACTCCAGCCTGCATCTCCAACTTTCGCACTAGCCTCTTGTGTGGCACTGTATCAAAGGCTTTCTGACAATCCAAAAATATGCAGTCTGCCCACCCTTCTCTTTCTTGCCTTATTTTTGTTGCCTGGTCGTAGAATTCAAGTAACCCTGTGAGGCAGGACCTGCCATCCCTGAACCCATGTTGATGCTGTGTTACAAAGTTCCTTCGCTCCAGATGCTCCACTAGTTTTTTTCGCACAATCTTCTCCATCAGCTTGCATGGTATGCAGGTTAGGGACACTGGCCTGTAGTTCAGTGCCTCCTGTCTATCCCCTTTCTTGTATATCGGGACTACGTTAGCTGCTTTCCAAGTATCTGGCAGTTCCCCTGTTGCCAGTGATTTGTTATACACTATGGAGAGTGGTAGGCTCAGTTCTCTTGCTCCTTCCTTTAGAACCCAAGGGGAGATTCCATCTGGGCCTATAGCCTTCGTCACGTCCAACTCTAGTAAACACTTCCTTACTTCCCCACTGGTAATCTCAAACTCTTCCAGTGGTTCCTGGTTAGCTATTCCCTCACTTACCTCTGGAATTTCTCCTTGTTCTAAGGTGAAGACCTCCTGGAATTTCTTATTCAATTCCTCACACACTTCCTTGTCATTTGTAGTGAATCCTTCCGCCCCTATCCTTAATCTCATAACCTGTTCCTTTACTGTTGTTTTTCTCCTAATGTGGCTATGCAACAATTTAGGCTGAGTCTTTGCCTTGCTTGCGATGTCATTTTCGTATTGTCTTTCTGCCTCTCTTCTCATCCTGACATATTCATTCCTGGCATTCTGGTATCTTTCTCTGCTCTCCAGTGTCCTGTTATTCCTATAGTTTCTCCATGCCCTTTTACTTTGCTGCTTAGCTAGCCTACATCTTTGATTAAACCATGGGTTTCTCATCTTCATTTCTCTGTTTTCCTTTTGGACTGGGACAAACTTGTTTGCTGCGTCCTTGCACTTCTGCGTGATGTAATCCATCATATCTTGGGCCGTCTTTCCCCTGAGCTCTGTTTCCCATGCTATATCTGTTAGGAATTTTCTTATCCCCTCATAGTTTCCCTTTCGGTATGCTAACCTTTTGGTTTCGGTATCCCTCCTCGAGTTCAATAACCCTTCTTCAATCAAGTACTCAAACACCAGTACACTGTGGTCGCTCATTCCTACTGGGTCCTCAAAACCGATTTCTCTTATGTCGGAGTCGTTCAGAGTGAAGACTAGGTCGAGTCTCGCTGGTTCGTCATTGCCTCTCATCCTTGTGGGTTCTCCGACATGCTGCGTTAAAAAATTGCTTGTCACCACCTCCAATAGTTTGGCTATTGGAGGTGGTGACAAGCAATTTTTTAACGCAGCATGTCGGAGAACCCACAATCTCTATCAATACAATACAACACAATACAAATGTGTGTGTGTGTGTGTGTGTGCGCGCGCGCGCACGCAATAAACATGCATGTAACAACCTCGTGACTTGAAGTACCCAAAATTTCCCACGCAAAATTATATCCCGTTCATCATCAAGGTGTAACAGGGGGTTGAAAGGGTCGTCGTGTCACTGGCGGGGAGGACGTGACGGTGGCGTCACTCTCCTCGTGTCTCAGGTGTAGAAACCAGCGGCCAGAGTAAGACCAGAGAATCCTTAATAATAATAATAATAATAACAATAATAATAATAATAAAGCGTCTGGGTGATAGGAAATACCCGAGCAGTATAGTAAGGGAATAAGAGAGGAGGTAAAAGGGACGGACCCCATGTGTGTGAGAGCTTTGGCCTCTCACACACTGGGGTCCCCGGTTCGACTCACCTACAGCCTAGCAGCAGTTGGACCATAGTGGACCATGTTGGGCCATGTTGGGTCACGCGCCAAGGCGATACTCACACGTTCTCATAAAAGTTATTATGAGGGATTAAAGCTGGTTTTGTTACGTGTTTTCTTTCTGTAAGATGAATAAAATTTGAATAGTAACTCAGGTAGCTTAATAGATTTGTGACCAACGAAGATTATCTGGCCGGGAGCACTCAGTCCCTTGACGCGCTCAGTAATCTGGCAAGCTGCAGCTTAGTTCTATAATACAATAATAAGATACTGGTCAAACAGCGTGAGAACTAACCCAAGACGCGACACACCTGTACTGGGCAGGTAAGCTCACACTGTCTGCTCTTACACTCACCTTACACCTCTCCTCTCTCGCCTCTACCTGGTGTGTGTGTGTGTGTGTGTGTGTGTGTGTGTGTGTGTGTGTGTGTGTGTGTGTGTGTGTGTGTGTGTGTGTGTGTGTGTGTGTGTGTGTGTGTGTGTGTGTTTGTAGACACAACACAGGTAGAGACATCACAACACAGGTAGACACATCACATCACAACACAGACGTAGTGATATAGATAAAACCTCTACTAAAATACATAATTCTATATCGGCCAAGGAAGCTAATGTGGGGACCCGGAAGGCCGAGCCTGACAGGAATCAATCACTGACACAGCCGGATGCAAAGTAAAGTTGTTATGTCCAGAACTGACATCAACCAGCATGACGGACAGACTGATGTGTGCGTAATTAATTTTGACCAGAATCAGGTGTTCTGTCCGTGAATAAATGAGTCTGTCAGTAGGTCAGTCAGTCGCGTCAGTAATCAACCCAGTCACTTAGTCAGTCTGTCAGTGACTGTCATTTCTGTCAGTAAATCATTTCCGGGAAAAAATATCAAGGGGGGTCGCGACGGGGACAGGGAGCCGGCGGCTTGTCAAAGATTTTCCTATTATTTCCCTAAACCTATGTTTTTTTACAATTACGACTTTGGCGGATAGGTGATTCTGTGGGTTTATAACCCCACAGGTGAAGCGAGGCAGAGATTCTGTTGCAATTGTATTCATAAAGTAATAATTTAATCATATGGGAGCAACTGTTGCATTTTGCTCCATAGTGTTGGATGGTGTTCCAGTGTTTAATGGCTATACACTGTATACAGTGTTTTCTCTATTGATGGATTAGTTTGAAGATTGAGAGGCGGGACCCAAGAACTGTAGCTAAACTCCTGCAAGAATAAATAGGTGAGGGTAACTGAATACACATGCACCACCCACCCACCCACCCACACACACACACACACACACACACACACACACACACACACACACACACACACACACACACACTGCTGTTCAGAGGTATGCCACTGGGCTAGTCCCAGAACTAAGAGGCATGAGTTATTAGGAAAGGCTGCGTGAGATGCACCTCACGACACTGGAAGACAGAAGAGTAAAGGGAGACATGATCACTACCTACAAAATTCTCAGGGGAATTGACAGGGTAGATAAGGATAAACTTTTTAACACGGGTGGTGCGCGAACAAGGGGACACAGGTGGAGACTGAGTACCCAAATGAGCCACAGGGACGTTAGAAAGAACTTTTCAAGTGTCAGAGTAGTTAACAAGTTTAATGCATTAGGCAGTGATGTGGTGGAGGCTGACTCCATACACAGTTTCAAGTGTAGATATGATAGAGCCCAGTAGGCTCAGGAATCTACTCCAGTTGATTGACGGTTTAGGGACGGGACCAAAGAGCCAGAGCTCAACCCCCGCAAGCACAACTAGGTGAGGACACACACTAATCTCAGGTGAACTCCCACCCAAATTGTCCTGGACTACCCCCCCCCCCCCCCCCGACACAATCCCAGCACTACCCGACCCTTGCCGCTCCCACTCCCTCCCACTAGCGTTGCCGCTCCCACTCCCTCCCTCCCACTAGTGTAACGAAGGTCATTATTTTCCAAATGACTCTGCCATCTCTAACAACAATTGTCTGACCTAACCATCACTGAGCCGGACTAAAACAAACTATTCCCCCTATCTTTAACAGTAATTGTTTGAACTAACTATCACTGGCCCAGACTGAATCAAATCCACATCGAGAGTATTTTGCTGTTATTCCAACACAGACAAAAACATCTACTGAAACTAGTCATTACAGCAACGGCCTCGCTTCTTGCAGGGCTAACGATCGATCCCACACTCCTCTCTATCCACGCTATCCTCCAGTCCCTCTATCCTCCAGTCCGCCCACATTACCTTGTCCTCAAACTAGGTTCATTAAAGCGGCCGCCGCCCCTAAGACGCGCAGTAGTTTACTGACCTGTGTATTAAATGTAGGTAATTTTTCATGTATAAATTTATATTATATATTAGGGTTCTATGTATAGTTAGGCGTATGTTATAACTATGTATTGTTAGGCGAAATATTTGCATTTGCATTATGTGGGTGAAGCATTTATAGAATTGTGATTCGAACAGATGTAGTCAGAGAAGCACTGTTCCAGAAATGTTCGAACGTCATCAGTTGTGAGTCGTATGTAAAGTGTTTTTCCTTCATAAACACAACGTTTGGTGGTTGGGTTAACGAGCATTTAGCCTTTGCTGACGAGGGCGGGCTGTCTCATCCACACAAGTCAAACACCCGGGAATGCAACCGCCAAATCTGTTTATAAATTAAAAACGCTTTACACACGGCCCACAACTGATGACGTTCGAAGATTTCTTGAACAGTGCTCGCTGAAAACTTCTGTTTGAATCGCAGTTCTGTAAAGTTTTATAAATTCTATTCCTATAAATTCCATAAATGCAGCACACCGCACATACTCCAAATGCAAAAAACTGCCAACCGAATCTTAACACTTAACCAAAGTATACATAATTTTAATATATATTAATAAATATTTGAGTTTTTTAACACAGTGCGTTAAAAATTGGTGAATCATTCTGTGGTTTCGGCCGACCCAAACTCGTCGGCTTGGACAAGCCAAGCCTGAGGTCACGCTGTTACCCACATTACTCTTCCAACTGGGGTCAGTCATCCATGATTAGCACATTTCCAGATAATTACGTTACCATCCTCCCTCTCTCGTGTAGATGACTGGAGACTGGGACAACCTGAACAAAGGTGCTGGGTTACCTCACTGGACCTACACCCAACCGAGCGAGGACCCAGCCACACTGTGGGGTTACCTCCAGGAACCCTACAACCCATCTGAGCGACCACCCGGAACCAGTAATCACCATGGCGATCGTTTGCCTCTTCTGCCATGATTTTTGTAAATCTAATTATCACACTGATGGTTCGCCGGTGTTTATAATTATGTTCCAGCTGCTCCCGCCGGCCTCGACGGCATAGGGGGGAGGGGGGACGCGGGGAAGCAGGGGAGGGGGACGCGGGGAAGCAGGGGGGGAGGGGGACGCGGGGAAGCAGGGGGGGGAGGGGGACGCGGGGAAGCAGGGGGGGACAAAAATAAAATATGAGGAAATTGCTGAGGTAGGAAGAGAGATGCGGAGAGGTAAACAGTAATGCTTTCCAGTTGTCAGCAGACTGTCTGAGCCCAGCCGTGAGGGCGACGCTTTAGAGTAGACAACATCGTCCGTGTTGAAGATATTTTCGAATGCAACCAGAAATTTCTGGGATGAACAACGCAGAAAGACAAGGCAACGAATTAGCAAATATATACTGTTCCTATAGGCATATAACACGAGAGAGAGAGAGAGAGAGAGAGAGAGAGAGAGAGAGAGAGAGAGAGAGAGAGAGAGAGAGAGAGAGAGAGAGAGAGAGAGAGAGAGAGAGAGAGAGAGAGAGAGACAGAGAGAGAGACAGAGAGAGAGACAGAGAGAGAGACAGAGAGAGAGAGAGAGAGAGAGAGAGAGAGAGAGAGAGAGAGAGAGAGAGAGAGAGAGAGAGAGAGAGAGAGAGAGTGTTAGTACACAAGCAAGCAGACTATGAGACAGCCACACCGCCACAACACACACTAATATCACAATAAAATCTACCATTAAGGTAGCCATTACTAAGCATGTTGAAGCAATAATATCCCAAATAATCCCTCACTCAATATATTATTAAACTTTGTCATTTTAATACGGGAGTGATGAGGGTGGAGGCTGGCAGAGGCTTCCCAATTACCACATTCAGATAGTTCCTGTCAACAATTATACAATAAACCAATCATAAACCCAATTAAGTGGCTCGGTAACAGGTTGAAACTATAGGGCTTGGCGGATCGTGTTCAAACTCTGATTACTGAATATGACTACCAAAGGATCACCTAAAACCGAGTAGGTTTACCAGTAGCATATAAGTTAGGAATTAAACCTGGTATAGTTACCTCGATCTCCTACTCCAGTTTATCTCAAATTCAATCAAGGGTATTAAATAATCTTGAAAAGTAAACGTGTTTTAAACACGATAACTATCGAACAACGAAGCCTTCAACAATACATTATATGTAGTGGGTTCTCAGTTGACGTGTACCAGTTGTGATCAGGTATCAATAATACCCAAGACATCACACTAACAATTATGAAGAAAATATATTTCATACTGTTAAAGCTCTTAGAAGAATATCCTCGATGATGTAAGATTGCTAGTATGTTGAGTCTGGTGTTGAGCTTAAGGGTCTGTCAACCACAGGAAGGTTAGTACACCACCACAACAGCTTACGGACTAACCAACAAGGATTGATTAATTGATGAACATTAAACCACCCAAGAGGTAGCACGGGCATGAATAGCCCGTAGTAACCAAGAAGAATACCTTACTCCTGAATATATCCCAGAACTGACACAGTCATAGCCCCGCTCCTGTGCCAGGTAAGTCCACTACGGGCTACATACACACACTACATTAGCCCGTGTTAGTTGGAACGTTTGATCCGAGTACTTGAACCTAAAATAACAACGGCATCCCCAAACAGAAGTAAAGTCTCAGTCTATACACTGAGAGCTGCGGTGCACCTTTTAGTGTATATATCCTGCTGGGGGGGGGAGGAGGGGGTACCGACCCCACACAAATATTAAAACAAAACTGGATTGTTATCAACAAGACTTTTGTTTCAGAAATATTCGCCACATAAATACAAATGCATCATTATCATACTAAAACATTTGCCTTATAAAACAAATGTTACCTTGCATCAAATAGCCCCAAAAATCATGATAGAGCGACTCAGTATTTGATCAAGTTAATCAAAGGTGGCAATAGCAGCCACACTGAGCCAGCAACAACGGAAGGTCTCCAGAACCTCACCCGGTGCTGGGACTGTTAGGAAGCGAGTCGGGTCAAGTTGGTTCCTTTGTCGCGACCTTCCAGGCCACCAGCACCACAACAGTTATGGTTTCCCAAGCTTGCATCAGGACGCAACAGTCAGATGTCAGTACAAAGAGGTGGGAACCCCCCGACTGAGATACCCACATCACTCCTTTGGATAAATCCTTACCTGGGGGCACCTATATCCCCTCAGGGTGTTCCCCACCTAGGGTGACACCTAAGAAGTAGATTACTAGGATTCCATTAGATTCCCTAATGGGAATCTTCCAGGTGAGGAAGGAGTGCCTCCCAAGTGATATTATATATATATATATATATATATATATATATATATATATATATATATATATATATATATATATATATATATCACCTTGTATTATCACCTGACCCAGTGCGAGTATAAAATCAACCAGCATTGTAAGATCTGTTCACTTGAGAATGAACCATGGAGGTTCGAAACGTTGTGCATATATATATATATATATATATATATATATATATATATATATATATATATATATATATATATATATATATATATATATATATATATATATAAATATATATATATATTTATATATATATATATATATATATGAATGGTAAATAATAACAGAGCTTCCATTATCCACAAACATAATTACGAATGAGTTGATGTACTCGGGTCGGGTTGTGGCAGTATGGTATAAAAAGAATGTGCTCATGTACTACTGTGAGTGTAAGTGCGTGAGTGGGTCCGTATACTGTGTACTGTGCGTGAGTGGGTCCGTATACTGTGTACTGTGCGTGAGTGGGTCCGTGTACTGTGCGTGAGTGGGTCCGTATACTGTGTACTGTGCGTGAGTGGGTCCGTATACTGTGTACTGTGCGTGAGTGGGTCCGTATACTGTGTACTGTGCGTGAGTGGGAGTGTATACTGTGTACTGTGCGTGAGTGGGAGTGTATACTGTGTACTGTGCGTGAGTGGGTCCGTATACTGTGTACTGTGCGTGAGTGGGTCCGTATACTGTGTACTGTGCGTGAGTGGGTCCGTACACTGTGTACTGTGCGTGAGTGGGAGTGTATTCTGTGTACTGTGCGTGAGTGGGAGTGTATACTGTGTACTGTGCGTGAGTGGGAGTGTATACTGTGTACTGTGCGTGAGTGGGTCCGTGTACTGTGTACTGTGCGTGAGTGGGTCCGTATACTGTGTACTGTGCGTGAGTGGGTCCGTATACTGTGTACTGTGCGTGAGTGGGAGTGTATACTGTGTACTGTGCGTGAGTGGGTCCGTGTACTGTGTACTGTGCGTGAGTGGGAGTGTATACTGTGTACTGTGCGTGAGTGGGTCCGTGTACTGTGTACTGTGCGTGAGTGGGAGTGTATACTGTGTACTGTGCGTGAGTGGGTCCGTGTACTGTGTACTGTGCGTGAGTGGGAGTGTATACTGTGTACTGTGCGTGAGTGGGTCCGTATACTGTGTACTGTGCGTGAGTGGGTCCGTATACTGTGTACTGTGCGTGAGTGGGTCCGTATACTGTGTACTGTGCGTGAGTGGGAGTGTATACTGTGTACTGTGCGTGAGTGGGAGTGTATACTGTGTACTGTGCGTGAGTGGGTCCGTGTACTGTGTACTGTGCGTGAGTGGGAGTGTATACTGTGTACTGTGCGTGAGTGGGTCCGTATACTGTGTACTGTGCGTGAGTGGGTCCGTATACTGTGTACTGTGCGTGAGTGGGAGTGTATACTGTGTACTGTGCGTGAGTGGGAGTGTATACTGTGTACTGTGCGTGAGTGGGTCCGTGTACTGTGTACTGTGCGTGAGTGGGAGTGTATACTGTGTACTGTGCGTGAGTGGGTCCGTATACTGTGTACTGTGCGTGAGTGGGTCCGTGTACTGTGTACTGTGCGTGAGTGGGTGTGTATACTGTGTACTGTGCGTGAGTGGGAGTGTATACTGTGTACTGTGCGTGAGTGGGAGTGTATACTGTGTACTGTGCGTGAGTGGGAGTGTATACTGTGTACTGTGCGTGAGTGGGAGTGTATACTGTGTACTGTGCGTGAGTGGGTCCGTATACTGTGTACTGTGCGTGAGTGGGTCCGTATACTGTGTACTGTGCGTGAGTGGGTCCGTATACTGTGTACTGTGCGTGAGTGGGAGTGTATACTGTGTACTGTGCGTGAGTGGGTCCGTATACTGTGTACTGTGCGTGAGTGGGTCCGTATACTGTGTACTGTGCGTGAGTGGGTCCGTATACTGTGTACTGTGCGTGAGTGGGTCCGTATACTGTGTACTGTGCGTGAGTGGGTCCGTATACTGTGTACTGTGCGTGAGTGGGTCCGTGTACTGTGTACTGTGCGTGAGTGGGTCCGTATACTGTGTACTGTGCGTGAGTGGGTCCGTATACTGTGTACTGTGCGTGAGTGGGTCCGTGTACTGTGTACTGTGCGTGAGTGGGTCCGTATACTGTGTACTGTGCGTGAGTGGGTCCGTATACTGTGTACTGTGCGTGAGTGGGTCCGTATACTGTGTACTGTGCGTGAGTGGGTCCGTATACTGTGTACTGTGCGTGAGTGGGTCCGTATACTGTGTACTGTGCGTGAGTGGGTCCGTATACTGTGTACTGTGCGTGAGTGGGTCCGTATACTGTGTACTGTGCGTGAGTGGGTCCGTATACTGTGTACTGTGCGTGAGTGGGTCCGTGTACTGTGTACTGTGCGTGAGTAGGTCCGTATACTGTGTACTGTGCGTGAGTGGGTCCGTGTACTGTGTACTGTGCGTGAGTGGGTCCGTATACTGTGTACTGTGCGTGAGTGGGTCCGTGTACTGTGAACTGTGCGTGAGTGGGTCCGTATACTGTGTACTGTGCGTGAGTGGGTCCGTGTACTGTGTACTGTGCGTGAGTGGGTCCGTATACTGTGTACTGTGCGTGAGTGGGTCCGTATACTGTGTACTGTGCGTGAGTGGGTCCGTGTACTGTGTACTGTGCGTGAGTGGGAGTGTATACTGTGTACTGTGCGTGAGAGGGTCCGTGTACTGTGTACTGTGCGTGAGTGGGTCCGTGTACTGTGTACTGTGCGTGAGTGGGTCCGTGTACTGTGTACTGTGCGTGAGTGGGAGTGTATACTGTGTACTGTGCGTGAGAGGGTCCGTGTACTGTGTACTGTGCGTGAGTGGGTCCGTGTACTGTGTACTGTGCGTGAGAGGGTCCGTGTACTGTGTACTGTGCGTGAGTGGGTCCGTGTACTGTGTACTGTGCGTGAGTGGGAGTGTATACTGTGTACTGTGCGTGAGTGGGTCCGTATACTGTGTACTGTGCGTGAGTGGGTGTGTATACTGTGTACTGTGCGTGAGTGGGTCCGTGTACTGTGTACTGTGCGTGAGAGGGTCCGTGTACTGTGTACTGTGCGTGAGTGGGTCCGTGTACTGTGTACTGTGCGTGAGTGGGAGTGTATACTGTGTACTGTGCGTGAGTGGGTCCGTATACTGTGTACTGTGCGTGAGTGGGAGTGTATACTGTGTACTGTGCGTGAGTGGGTCCGTATACTGTGTACTGTGCGTGAGTGGGAGTGTATACTGTGTACTGTGCGTGAGTGGGTCCGTGTACTGTGTACTGTGCGTGAGTGGGTCCGTGTACTGTGTACTGTGCGTGAGTGGGTCCGGGTGTTTGCTCACTCCCAACACAATATTTCACAAGTAACTTGATACACAAACTGTCGCGTTATCTGGCTTTCTCTCTGATTTATTCGGGTGTTTGTTGTTGTTGTTTTAGATGCAGCAGCTCGGAACAAAAGTTACAAGTAGCACGGGCTATGGTGATCCCGTAGTGGACTTACTTGGTACAGGAGCGGGACTGTGACTGATGTATATTCGGGGTGATGTAGTAATGAATATGCTACCTTACGTCAGGCACACACACACACACACACACACACACACACACACACACACACACACACACACACACACACACACACACACACACACACACACACACACACAACACCAATGAACGATACAATTACTGGCGACAGCATACACAAGCTGATCTCGGTGTCAGTTTTGACTACATTCATCTCCACAAGCGAACACTTATGCAAAGATTCGGGCCATGGTGAGTATAGAGGCTTCAGCTGTGTTAGACACAGCAACTCTGCTCGTCTCACAGCTGAACGTATTCCCCAAGGAGGGGAATTCCTTTTGACGATCCCTATATCTGAAACAGGCACACGTCTGGACCCGCCGCACCCGTGTGTTGAAGGGGCTCTCCACCTTGCTGCTTTAATCCCCACTGTAAGTGTCTTTAATGGCGAGCCAGAAGCAGACGAATCTTCAGTTGGGAGTGTTGCATGGACTGCACAGTAGAAAATCCAAGGGATGACGGCACACAAAGCACGACGAATTCGACAGTATCATAAGGAGCCCCCACTGCCGAGTGTGTCCAGCAGAGAGAGAAACCTCGTTTTCTAATGTGTCATAATTCTAATGTCGCCACTGGTCGATCAGATGGAATTACACGAAGCCCACGAAGGAACGGCAGACAACTGGTGTAGCCTGGTTAGAGACCGGGCCGTGGGGACCTTGACCCCCGGAATCAACGCAAGGTAACCAAGGTTAAGACGTTACCTGAGTATCCATCTTGATAGACGCCTGCATTACCCTCACTACCGGTCAAGGAACTTCCGCCACCCTCATGGAGACAAGTCAACTAAGTACAGAGAAACAGACCACCGGTACAACTTTGTTCCCATCGGATCTGAAATCCTTGGCTCATGGGAGCAGTGCCAGGACGACCCAAGCCTTCTCCAGTGCCTCACTCTGGCGCCCCAAGACGGAAAATGTCCACTGCATTCTCTCTCTCTAATATATATATATATATATATATATATATATATATATATATATATATATATATATATATATGTATATATATATATATATATATATATATATATATATATATATATATATATATATATATATATATATGTATATATATATATATATATATATATATATATATATATATATATATATATATATATATATATATATATATATATAGTGTTTACACTACTGATACAACACCCCACAAAAAACTGATAGGATCAAGCTGGGAAGCCGTGGTATCCAGGGCGTGTTACGTCCATCTTGTGTAACACCCATTGTTACGGCGAGGACCTGACTACCACGCGGTGGAAATACACTTGATCTGAACCCACAGCCGTCAAAATTACTCTTTTAAGTTATGAACGGCAAGATTTAAGTCATTAACGAGCTGTATTGCTCATCAAGAT
Organism: Procambarus clarkii; assembly: GCF_040958095.1. NCBI lineage: Eukaryota > Metazoa > Arthropoda > Malacostraca > Decapoda > Cambaridae > Procambarus > Procambarus clarkii. The sequence continues at coordinate 17,323,935 of NC_091218.1, read as the reverse complement.
GAAGTTGCTGCAATATTGCTCAGTATTGTTCATTATATCTAGTGAAAAATTTTACTAGAGTTGAGTCGTGCTTACACAGATGCAAGGCTCTTGTCTAAGACTGTCAGTGGCTCAGGCAACACCTTGACGGCTGAACACTCCGACACAGCGTGAGATACAGATGCTGTACACCCGTTGTCTCTTCCGTTGCCATGACAGTTCTCGTAGACGCTGTCAATAATAAAAAAGTGGTATCGAACCCGTGCATCTCTATAAGAGAGATTTTCCACTAGCTGTCTTCACGCGAGCATTAAGTTTACAAGAGTAGTCGTCAAGCAGCGTTCATTTCCACGGGCGTTCATCTCAGCGAGGACTCGTGTCTTAGAACATTTATATAAGCCAGCAGGCAGGTCTCACGCCCTCCCTGGCCCCGCTAACCACCACTCAGCTCAACACAGCAAGTGAAGTCTAGCCGGGCAAAGTGTGGCAATATGAACCGTTTCACAAAAACATTATAACTGAACCCTGAGCTTCATTAGCTGGTTGTTGACGCCGTCTTGAACTGATGTAAGTGATAGTGTGGGAGGGTGAACTGGCTCAGGACCTACCTGGAGGGTGGACTGGCTCAGGACCTACCTGGAGGGTGGACTGGCTCAGGACCTACCTGGAGGGTGGACTGGCTCAGGACCTACCTGGAGGGTGGACTGGCTCAGGACCTACCTGGAGGGTGGACTGGCTCAGGACCTACCTGGAGGATGGACTGGCTCAGGACCTACCTGGAGGATTGACTGGCTCAGGACCTACCTGGAAGGTGGACTGGTTCAGGACCTACCTGGAAGGTGGACTCGCTCAGACCTACCTGGACGGGCTGGTTCAGGCGATGGACTGATTCAGGACCTACCTGGAAGGTGCACCGATTCGGGTCTGTTCTTCCTACCTGGAATATAAAATTAAAATTGTAAACAATATTGACTGCAGGTACTGTTTTCTTGTTTTAATTGTTAATTATTAATAGTATTGCATTATTATGAATGTCATTATTAGTTAAATTTATGAAATATTCATCAAATGAAAACAGCGAGTTTAAAACTTGTCATAATGGTACGAAGCTGGATGTGATGAAACGGTGGGACCTGACAGCTGAGTGGACAACGCTCGGGATTCGTAGCCCTGAGGTTCAGGGTTCGATCCCCGGTGGAGGCGGAAACAAATGGGCAGAGTTTCTTTCACCCTGATGCTCCTTGTTACCTAGCAGTAAATAGATATCCGGGAGTTAAGACAGCTGCTGCGGGATTCTTCCTGGGGGTGTGTAACAAAAAGAAGGCCTAGTCGAGGACCGGGCCGTGGGGGCGCTAAGCCCCGAAATCATCTCAAGATAACCTCTCAAGAAGATAACCTGTAATGTAACAGGTTATCTTCACAGGTTATCCTGTGAAGTCCCTATTTCGTTTTGATGTCTCGATATATTAAATCTTTTTCAACGGAGCATGTAGGGCATACGTGTCCTCTTTCACATGAGATCAGGAGGCATGGCAGGATGTACACAACAGCCCAGTTGAGAAGCCGAGGTGTAATAGGCACGCTGAGAGAGAACCATTAGCATCAAGGGACCAACACTTTTTAACGCTCCCTCAAAGCATAAGGGGACATAACTAGCCGACCTCTCATGATGTTCAAAAGATAACTTAATAACACCCCCAAAGGATTCCTGATCAACCAGGTTGTGGCTGATGAACACCTCAAGCTACGGCCAGCTGCGACTAACAGCCTGGTTGACCAGCCCAAGAGGCGTGGTCAGAGATCAGGCCGCGGGTAAGTTGATCCCCAGGAACCAGTGAGAGGTAACCGACAGTTAAATGTAACTATTCCCACCACAATCATTCTTTACAACAACAACCACCTGTGCTACTACCATCGATCGACCCACAACCACCCATCCTCCACCACAACCCCCCCCCCCATTACCCCACATAGCCCCTCCCTATCCCAACAGTCCATCAAGCCAACCCCAACCAACGAGTCAAGCACCAAGCCAGCCCCCCCCCCTCCCTCCCGTCTCGGCAACAAGGCTGGCCACCCACCTGCCTGGTGCCTGTACCAATTAGCATCAGTACTGGCAGTGTCACCCACGACAACACCAGCATCGCGATACTAACAATGATGGATCTTCCAGTCGCCAGTCGGGACCACACCAAGACCTGCCCCCGGACCGCCCTTATACAGCATACAAGCACATTTATACATCATTCAAGTAAATTTATACATCAAACATGCGAGCTTGAACATTGTATGCCACTTTAAGGATCATATACGTGATTTTATGCATCATACACACGATATAATACATCATTAACTTTTGTCTATACAGGCAAATAGATCATTAAATTTGAACGCGTGTGAAGAATACATCATATAAATACTTTGCATTTCATATACGTCAAATATAATTGGTCTTAGCGGTACACAATACAATAATTCACGACCAACACCATGTGTCACCAGTGGTGGTGGTGGTGGTGGTGGTACCAGTGCCTCACACTACCACCACCGTCTATACCACACAA
>NC_091218.1:17306392-17313892 GCF_040958095.1 Procambarus clarkii | reverse complement strand
TCGTTCAGTTTCCGGCACGTACGATTAATCTCCCGCCACGGCACCTTTAGCAGCCTCAGGTACCACTCCAAGACTGGGAACTACACTCGGATGTTATTAAAGAAGTTAAGTATCATTTTGGATTGCTTATAAGTAGACTTATACTATACACAAAGAATAATATAATCGTATACGACCTGCTCTTCCCTGTACACCATACCGACATACAGAGGGAGCAAGACATGTACGGATGAGGAGATATAACCAGCAGATGCCCAGACGTGACTGAAGAGAGACATCTCCCGTCACGCAGGGTGCAGTCGCACCTCCACAGATCTCCAGTATCAGCTATTGATACTGGTAACGGCTCAAAAGGGCCACCACTTACGGGCTATTCATGCCCGTGCCACCTTTTGGGTGGCTTAATCTTCACCAATCAATCAATCAGACGTGACTACAGTTCGGCTTAGTCTCCCACACAGGTGGGGGTGAACAGCAGGTAAAACAAGAATAACGTGGGATGCGAGGTTGGTGAGAGAGCGGACATCCTCCCAGCGAGCAGAAGACATATTGTGGGAACAACCGTGAACATCTTCAAGAGAAAACTAGATTGTTTTCTAAAAGAAGTGCAGGACCAATCGGGCTGTGGTAGGTATGTGGGCCTTCGGACCATTCCTAGCCACAGCCTAGTGGATCAAGCTCTCATAAGTCAAGCCTGGCCTCGAGCCGGGCTTGGGGAGTAGAAGAACTCCCAGAACCCCATCAAGCAGGGGTGGGAACCATCCCCAGGTTACCACAAGGAGGTAACAAAAATAACAAAGATGTTATCTTTCTGTAAGAAAGATAGCACACGTGTGTTATCTTTGTTACACACTGTGGTCCAGTTTCCTGCACCCATCATGGCACTTAACGTTGCCATTATCGTCTAAAATCAATTAAATCATAATTTCACTCAAAAATGTTAATATGCTGGAAGAGCTTGAATATCTAGCCAGATCATTTTTAAGGTCATCCACCGAATAAGTAGAAGGATTATTTACTAGGAATTCTGTAGCGCAGTGGTCAGCATAGCGGGGTTCCGACCAAAATGACCCAGGTTCGATTTCCGCGGTAGGACAGAGCTGTTTGGGCACGTTTCCTTTCCCCTAATGCGTTTGTTCAGCTGGCAGTAAACAGGTACCCAGGAGTTAGGAAGCTGTTGTGGGTTGCATTTTGAAGGTCAGCAGTTGGCCCAGAGAGACCTCGATGAGCCTAACAAACTTTGTTAATCTTGCAATGTGGATTACAATGGGCACGAAAACTTAAAGTTTTCTTAGTTTTCAGATATGAGGTTCCAAAAAACAGTAAACTGAAAATATTATTTTTCGTAAAAAATCTAGGAGTTACTTTTCATTTGATTATTTATTAATGTCGAAATCGAAACTTTGCTATCAGTATAAGAACATATTAACCTCCAGTGGCTTCAACCGGTCTAATTAAAGTCAACTTCAAAATATCGCTCTACACATAGATATGTTTATATCTACATTTTTTTTTTGGGGGGGGGGGGGGGCATTAACCAATGAAAGTTGAATATCCACCAATTTCCCACATTATCTCTCGCCGAACAAGATACTATTTTAAAAATTATTTACACAAACGTCCCATTTTCTGCAGCAATAATTAACCGTCACCACCCCAGTTTCTATATCAACCAATAACTGAAATAAAACAGAGGACGCCTCACTTTACTGCTCATAACCAGACTTTATAACCAAATTTAAATGTTAAAAAGGCAGTTCAGCTTGACGGTAACGCGTTCATACATTATGGCTAATAGTCCATATGAACAGTCTGGAAAATGTAAAATCGGAAAGTATTAAATTAGCTACTGCGAATTCTTGATGCCATTATAATATATATATATATATATATATATATATATATATATATATATATATATATATATATAATGGCATCAATATATATATATATATATATATATATATATATATATATATATATATATATATATATATATAATGGCATCAATATATATATATATATATATATATATATATATATATATATATATATATATATATATATATATATATATATATATATATATATATATATATATATATATAATGGCATATATATTGTTGGTTTCCGTGTGTCCGCGTGGGACAGGGGTGACCTGGTGACTGGTGAGCGAGCCAGACTAAGGAGGAGGTGGTTGGGTAACCCTGGAGTCATTACCAACTGGTTTAGGCACCATTAACAGCGAGCTCTGCGGTCATCACCACCGGCCCGCTGACCTCTGCTGGTGAATGATGTCCCAGGGCTGACGTGTCTGCATGGGCGGGGTGGGGAGGTGTCTGGATGGGTGGGGTGGGGAGGTGTCTGGATGGGCGGGGTGGGGTGGTGTCTGGATGGGCGGGGTGGGGTGGTGTCTGGATGGGCGGGGTGGGGTGGTGTCTGGATGGGCGGGGTGGGGTGGTGTCTGGATGGGCGGGGTGGGGTGGTGTCTGGATGGGCGGGGTGGGGAGGTGTCTGGATGGGCGGGGTGGGGAGGTGTCTGGATGGGCGGGGTGGGGTGGTGTCTGGATGGGCGGGGTGGGGAGGTGTCTGGATGGGCGGGGTGGGGAGGTGTCTGGATGGGCGGGGTGGGGAAGTGTCTGGATGGGCGGGGTGGGGAGGTGTCTGGATGGGTGGGGTGGGGAGGTGTCTGGATGGGCGGGGTGGGGAGGTATCTGGATGGGCGGGGTGGGGAGGTGTCTGGATGGGCGGGGTGGGGAGGTGTCTGGATGGGCGGGGTGGGGAGGTATCTGGATGGGCGGGGTGGGGAGGTGTCTGGATGGGCGGGGTGGGGAGGTGTCTGGATGGGTGGGGTGGGAGGTGTCTGGATGGGTGGGGTGGGGGAGGTGTCTGGATGGGTGGGGTGGGAGGTGTCTGGATGGGCGGGGTGGGGAGGTGTCTGGATGGGTGGGGTGGGGAGGTGTCTGGATGGGTGGGGTGGGGAGGTGTCTGGATGGGCGGGGTGGGGAGGTATCTGGATGGGCGGGGTGGGGAGGTGTCTGGATGGGCGGGGTGGGGAGGTGTCTGGATGGGCGGGGTGGGGAGGTATCTGGATGGGCGGGGTGGGGAGGTGTCTGGATGGGCGGGGTGGGGAGGTGTCTGGATGGGTGGGGTGGGGGAGGTGTCTGGATGGGTGGGGTGGGAGGTGTCTGGATGGGCGGGGTGGGGAGGTGTCTGGATGGGTGGGGTGGGGAGGTGTCTGGATGGGCGGGGTGGGGAAGTGTCTGGATGGGCGTGGTGGGGAGGTGTCTGGATGGGTGGGGTGGGGAGGTGTCTGGATGGGTGGGGTGGGGAGAGGGGCATGGAAGGACTTCTTTCCTGGTTGAAGCCTATGTCTTGTCCCACAAAGTACCATATGCGATCAAGGTACAAACTCTCCGCTTATAATGAACTCGTTGACTTCATATACTGACAGCTCATTTCCCACAATCTTTATAAACGAGTGCTGTAGTACTGTAATTATGGCGTGTGTACTATAGGTACTCTACCAACATATATTTGCTGGATGCTTTATCATACCCTACAAACTCACTAATATTAATGAGACGTTTGGTAATGATGGTACAATACCCGGGTACTTCTGGTACCCAACAAACGTTATCACTAAGGTCACTAGAACTTCCGGTTGCAATTCTTTTCACCATGTCGTAGCTCAGTCGATTAAGGTAGCGTCTGGGATCCTCTCGGACGTAGGATCGAACCCTCGTCACGGCCCTTGTGGATTTGTTCATTATCAGTAGTCCATTAACCACTAACAACTCTTCAGCACATCAATCACACATCACCGGTTAATTCTAAATATACACCGTGGTCTTCCGTCTCTTATTACCGTACTGATTAACAGTAATTACCCTCATTATTGAACACTGGATAATGGCCAGAAATTGGCATGTATTGTAGCCCTAAACCACACTGCTGTTCACCACACCAAACTTACCCTATCTCTTCCCTCAATAAATTACATCAATATATATAATTGGCCAGTAATTATCCTCAATATTTTTAATTAAAACCAATACTGAACTTAAAGAAACTTAATTTCAGCCAAAAACTGAAAGGAGCGAACACAGAGGTATTACAGATGATAATAATAAAATATCACAATCAATTATAAATAAAGAAATCACTCGCTAATGAAGACTTGGAGAGGAAATTTGATCTTGTAGAAGAGTCGACAGCGACGAGATGTTGCCAATTAGCAAGAAAGTTATTATAATCAGGAAGCAATAAATATCAACCCTCAAGTTGCCCTTGAACACCTGCGAACACCTGCATTTATCCTTGTACACATACGTACACCCATGTACACCAGCGTGCGCCCCTGTACACCAGAGTGCGCCCATGTACACCAGAGTGCGCCCATGTACACCAGAGTGCGCCCACGTACATTATGAGGGATCTAGCAACATTATGAGGGATCTAGCAACATTATGAAGGATCTCTGGCGACATTATCAAAGGTCTGTGCGACATTTTGAGGGATCAGAGCCTTGGGGCTGGTACTGCAGATGACGAGTCTCTTCCTCTCAGGGATGTACAATTATTTCTATTCAGTTTTCGCAAGTTGAGCAGCCTTGTGGAGCCTCGTGGAGCCTCGTGGAGCCTTGTGGAGCCTCATGGAGCCTCGTAGAGCCTCATGCAGTCTCGTGGAGCCTCGTGGAGCCCCCTAGCTGGTGGGTACAGTGTCGGGTGTTGTGTGTTGTTGTTGTTCCGTCCGGAGGGTGAGAGGGCGGCTCCCTGTGACACAAGACAATCTCTAAATAACCAGTTGGGAGTTTGACAGTCGGGATGACTATTAACCATCTCACCCAAAACGCCCACCTACCTCATCACTCAACATGTAACCAACCCAACTGCGAACCAACTCTCACTCGAATCTGCAACCACTCATTCATCCCCACTCCCACTGATTCATCCCCACTCCCACTGATTAGTCCCCACTCCCACTCAAACCTCCTCCTACGGGCCTCTCCCACCCATGCATACATCCAAGTGTCTCCACCTCCCACCCGCCCTCCACCCACCCACCTACCTACACGTACAGACGCGCTCGCAGTACACCTCAATTATGTACGCCACCCACATTATCTAATTTGCTTAAATATATTTGTTTACGGTAACGTTGGCTTCAGGTGGTGAGCATGCGTGCCTGGTGGTGGCGGGGGGGGGGATGGTGGTGGTGGTTGTGGTGGTTGGTACCACGATGGTAGTGACACAGACGATGATAATAGTGACAGACAATGACATCGATGGTAAAGTACCCAACAGTCAACCCAAAATACTGTCTGAAGCGTAACTGTCAAATATTGTCATTAGATATCAAGCAATTACACATAATATTTAATTTATGATCGGTGAATATTGAATTTGCAATTTCTGCAACACAGCGCGAATGCTCCTCTGCAACTCTAAAAATGTTGCACCAATTTGCGACAAATTAAGGAAAATACGTCTCTCTCACTGCGTTTAATTCTGATCTAAAATGTGGAGGTGCCCGAGCAGCGAGCACCATTGTTTAGGGCATAATTGTCACACTTGTAGTGTTGTGTGTCTATGTTGATTGGTAGCCCTTGTCAAGGGTGCGGGCGTGTGTGTACTCAACAGTGTGGGCGTGTGTGTACTCCACGGTGCGGGCGTGTGTGTACTCGACGGTGTGGGCGTGTGTGTACTCCACGGTGTGGGCGTGTGTGTACTCGACGGTGTGGGCGTGTGTGTACTCGACGGTGTGGGCGTGTGTGTACTCAACAGTGTGTGCGTGTGTGTACTCCACGGTGTGGGCGTGTGTATACTCAACGGTGTGGGCGTGTGTGTACTCCACGGTGTGGGCGTGTGTGTACTCAACAGTGTGGGCGTGTGTGTACTCAACAGTGTGGGCGTGTGTGTACTCCACGGTGTGGGCGTGTGTGTACTCAACAGTGTGGGCGTGTGTGTACTCAACAGTGTGGGCGTGTGTGTACTCAACAGTGTGGGCGTGTGTGTACTCAACAGTGTGGGCGTGTGTGTACTCACCAGTGTGGACGTGTGTGTACTCACCAGTGTGGGCGTGTGTGTACTCACCAGTGTGGGCGTGTGTGTACTCAACAGTGTGGGCGTGTGTGTACTCAACAGTGTGGGCGTGTGTGTACTCCACGGTGTGGGCGTGTGTGTACTCAACGGTGTGGGCGTGTGTGTACTCAACAGTGTGGACGTGTGTGTACTCAACAGTGTGGGCGTGTGTGTACTCACCAGTGTGGGCGTGTGTGTACTCAACAGTGTGGACGTGTGTGTACTCAACAGTGTGGGCGTGTGTGTACTCAACAGTGTGGGCGTGTGTGTACTCAACAGTGTGGGCGTGTGTGTACTCAACAGTGTGGGCGTGTGTGTACTCAACAGTGTGGGCGTGTGTGTACTCACCAGTGTGGACGTGTGTGTACTCACCAGTGTGGGCGTGTGTGTACTCAACAGTGTGGGCGTGTGTGTACTCCACGGTGTGGGCGTGTGTACTCAACGGTGTGGGCGTGTGTGTACTCAACAGTGTGGGCGTGTGTGTACTCAACAGTGTGGGCGTGTGTGTACTCACCAGTGTGGGCGTGTGTGTACTCACCAGTGTGGGCGTGTGTGTACTCACCAGTGTGGGCGTGTGTGTACTCACCAGTGTGGGCGTGTGTGTACTCACCAGAGTGGGCGTGTGTGTGTACTCAACGGTGTGGACGTGTGTGTACTCAACAGTGTGGGCGTGTGTGTACTCACCAGTGTGGACGTGTGTGTACTCACCAGTGTGGGCGTGTGTACTCACCAGTGTGGGCGTGTGTGTACTCCACGGTGTGGGCGTGTGTGTACTCAACGGTGTGGGCGTGTGTGTACTCAACAGTGTGGGCGTGTGTGTACTCACCAGGTGTGGGCGTGTGTGTACTCACCAGTGTGGGCGTGGTGTGTACTCACAGTTGTGGGTGTGTACTCACCAGTGTGGGCGTGTGTGTACCTCACCAGTGTGGGCGTGTGTGTACTCACAGTGTGGGCGTGTGTGTACTCACCAGTGTGGGCGTGTGTGTACTCACCAGTGTGGGCGTGTGTGTACTCACCAGTGTGGGCGTGTGTGTATCTCACCAGTGTAGGGCGTGTGTGTACTCACCCAGTGTGGGGCGTGTGTGTACTCACCAGTGTGGGCGTGTGTGTACTCACCAGTGTGGGCGTGTGTGTACTCACCAGTGTGGGCGTGTGTGTACTCACCAGTGTGGGCGTGTGTGTACTCACCAGTGTGGGCGTGTGTGTACCTTCACCAGCCGGTGGGCTGTGTGTGTACTCACCAGTGTGGGCGTGTGTGTACTCACCAGTGGGGCGTGTGTGTACTCACCAGTGTGGGCGTGTGTGGTACTCACCAGTGTGGGCGTGTGTGTACTCACCAGTGTGGGCGTGTGTGTACTCACCAGTGTGGGCGTGTGTGGTACTCATCCAGTGTGGGCGTGTGTTTACTCACCAGTGT
>NC_091218.1:17250942-17305892 GCF_040958095.1 Procambarus clarkii | reverse complement strand
TAACAAACCAATATAGCAAGTTGTAACAACGTTCTAATACGTCATAAACACGTTAAGCCAAGATGTAACAACTTTATTTCAAGTTGTAACAAGCGGAAAATAGAGACAGTTTCGGTTTGTGTTTCCAGGGAAGACTCTAAGGGATCAACAAAACATTCAAACACTAGCGGCCTCTGGCGGTAATAATCACACCTTCATAACAAAATACCTCGTGTTCAGGGTCTCTTTAGGTGTACCAGCAATATGGATCATTATATACTGCATCACCCGGGGGAGAGTTTGGGAGCTGAGCGAGACAAGTCTAGTCTCCACACATTGTGGTCAGACTGTTCAGTACAGTACAGTTCTAATGGAGCATCAGAACCTTCAACATCGGAGAGATGCTAGTCTTATTAGTATAATTGTGTCGGGGGACAAGTAGCCAGTGTATTTATACATGCTATGCTTATATTGAAGTGACTCCCCTCCCCCCCCCCCAGGGTTGAATTACTGACCCCCGAGGCTGCAACCCCACAACAAGCTGACTAACTCCTGGGTACCTACTTATTGCTAGGTGAACAGGCGCATTAGGTGATACAAAATGCTATTATAGACTGTGGGTTGGTTGGTGTTGTCGTGTTGTTCCTCCTTCTCTACGGACAACCCAACCCACAACTCGGTAGAGTGCTTATACCTCGCTAGGAGATCACACTAGGTGCTTCTGGCCCTTGGAGAGGGGCTCAACGTCACACATTTAGGGGATGCGGCTCCAACACTTAGCCTCGTTGTCATGTGCACACACCCACTCGAGCCACTGTGACTCCCCACTCTCTCCTTATCAGTTGTGATTTCCTCAATCCCCTATGACTTACTAGTATTACCTTCTACCCTGTCCGCAGCAGTGGTTCTTGGTTCTTTCTCTCTCTCTCTCCTTCTTTACTACCTCCTGGGAAGCCTCACTAGGACAAGGGCAAACACTAGCAAATTAGGATACATTTACTGGACAAAGCACATACACGATACATACACACATATAATAATAATGAATCCTATACTCTATAATATTACAATCAGATTGCTCTCCAACCCAACCAGAACTCTACCATCAGCTTATCAAGTGGTATCCTATCTCCTGGTTCACCACCTGATACTATCAACCTCCTCAAGTTGATCAAGTCTACATACGCTGTTACACCATCAGCAAGATAATATATATATAGAAAATCAGCATTTGAATGCAATAACATATATCAGTATAAATGTTCATTGATACACAACAATGATCAATCGATCAATATCAGTCCTAGAACGCATACATCTGTAGGTAATCAAGCCTACGACTGTACCTCTAAACTTCAGTATAAAACACTCCTTGATATAAGAATGCAAACAACCACTCACCTCTCACTGCGTCTTGCACACTAATGACAACCAAACACTATCAACTCCCAATAAGTAATCCACCAGAACTTCCCCTTCCACCTCTGGAAGTTCACTACCCTGATATCTTCAGGTTCTTCCGGGCTTCACTACCAGGATCCTCTGCAGCTCCTCCAGGCTGCTATCATGAAGTTTCCTTGTGCAACTACGGTGCTTCACCCTTCTGTTAGGTTCCTCCACAGCTCTCTTGGCTGCTACACCACCTCTACAGAAGCACGTGACACTCCTCTTCACTGCTTCTCCTCACAGCTCGAGGTCCTCTGCTTCACTACCTTGGAGTCTCATCAATTACCTCATCTAGGCTGGCTTCAAAGTTCTCAGCAACTTCTTCCCCAAAGACAAACCTGCAACCCATCGACACTCCAATAAAATTGTTTCCCCTTTAACACATAACAAAAATAATCACACAATATGTTTGTCTCCAACCTCTATCTGTCCTCTACATACAGTGAGAGTGGACTCCCCCGTTTTGGGCGGGTCCATACTCCACCTCGCCTGGCGGCGGTCCTCACTCACTGGGAGGGTCTTCCTCAGTCAGGAGCCGGGCTCCCTCAGTCGTCTGTCAGAGCTCAGAGGGGATGGACGTCGCTCCGTGCTCCTCCCTCTTCACTCTCCTATTTCAGGCTTTCTGCCTTATTAAAACATGTCTAACTTATAAATAAACATCGCTACTGTCGCTGGGCACACGACCAACTACAAGCAATCACTATGAACTGGCGTATATCGTGCTTACCACAGATCGTCTGGTCGAGGGCGCTTTCCCTCTGACGGCGTCTGGTCAGGGCGCTCCACACAGCCCACGAAAATGCCTCTGAGCAGCTTATTAAACTCTCCTCGCCGTCCAAGACTTGACACCACAACGTTCTCAGCTCAATTCCACAGCTGGCATGTCTGCACACTTCTCTTCTCTTAGAGATATATCACTAGGGGTTCCCTTCTGACGGGAGCTCAAAGGAGCGCGGCTTTTCCCCTGCGATGTCTGGCACTCAAGTGAGGTCAAGGTCCTCCGGAAGCGAGCCTCACGCCTCCAGCAAAATGTCCACATCTCCTAGCCAGTCATTTATCTGTTTTCTTCTTCATTGCCCATAATCTCAAATTGTTATACATATCCAAGCAACTATTTTACATATGGATTATTACCTCAATATTTGCTAGACCTTCTAATCAGGTCAGGCTTGATGAATAACTCTCAAGGAGGGAGACTCGTTTCTCCTGCAGGCTGAGATCATAACATGCGTCCAATCATTTCTGTCCCGCCCGAGATTCGAACCCAGAAGTCTCGATCGTGAAACGAGAACGAACCCGGATGTTCCTCGCCTGGCCCAACGTCGTGGACAACCAAAAGTTGTAAACCACTACACAAGACGCTCAGCGGTCAACACCCTCATGCTGCCTGTGCCATTATTAACAACATTATTTCATCAGCGAACATTTAGTCCAAGACTGTCTCACATATGGTTCGTTTAACACGCACATGTGCATGAAATCAAGTGGACGGACTATATGAAGGCTCTGGCACACAGTTTGCTCCAACCCCATCCAGTAACTAATGTCATTGTAATATAACATTATATATAGTTTAGTTTATTCCTAATGAAAACCAAATAATGCGCTTATAAATTACATGAGTTTCAAGGGTCAGGCTTCAGATGAGCCGAAATAAGATAACAGTTCTCAGTTTGTAGTTTCATTGGGAACATGTAGGCGCCATTCATAATGAATCCTAGTCTTAATGTAATAAAAAGGAATAGAGAGGAACAAGGCAAGGCGGGAGTCAGAGGAAAAGAGAGAGAGAGAGAGAGAGAGAGAGAGAGAGAGAGAGAGAGAGAGAGAGAGAGAGAGAGAGAGAGAGAGAGAGAGAGAGAGAGAGAGAGAGAGAGAGAGAGAGAGAGAGTGACACACACTGCAGACACAGGAGGCGGAATTTTGTATAGAAAAAATAGTCTGAAATAATCGTCTGTTAAACGATCTTGTTTGATAAGAAGTAAACTGTTGTAGTGTACAAAGCAAACACTGTTGACAAGCTCCTCTCCTGCTTGTTTGCACAAGCGAGGCAAGTGCTTGTTGGGAGTATTTGCCAGGCTCTCAGGTCGGCACCCTCGTCTACACAGATACACGTCAACAGTTTGCTTGCCGGACACTGACCTTCAACGCCATCTAGCGCCGCTCCCACACACTAACAACACACCCTCAGAGGGAAATGTACAACTTTTGCTCTTGTGTTTTAAAACGCTGGAATATTATAAAAGTTACGTGTTATAATTTAGCTGGTATATTACATAAGTTTTATCATTTGTTCCTTTCATTCCGCTTCCTCGTTGACGTATCATCAACACTTGTGGAGTGAGCTGGTCGGACTGACGTGTCTGTCTATAGGGGGACAAAACTGTATTTTAGTGACTGGTGACAGTTTATGACTGCCATGCAGTCATAAACTGTTTACAGACCCGTTAACACGCCTCGTACCGGCAGTTACAGTCATCCCAAATCCTTATCCTGACCCCTTCTCAGTGCTATATAGTCGTAATGGCTTGGCGTTTTCCCCTTGATAATCACCTCGCTGGATTAACTAGAACTAGCAACTAGCGCGTAACAAATACCTAATTTCAATCATTCTAGTTAGGTAACTCATTATCCTGGCTAGGTACCACCATGTGCTAATTAGGTGCCCTTTATATCCTGGTTAGGTACCCCCTGTATCCATGCTAGGTACTTTCTGTAGCCATGCTAGGTACTCCTTGTATCCTACTTAGGTAACCACCCCCCCTGAATCTTAGTTAGGTAACCCCCTAAATCCTCGTTAGGTACCCCCCCTGTATCCTTGTAAGGTACCCCCCCCCCCCCCCGTATCCTAATTAGGTCTGATCTTTCTACTATCACATGTTAAACATGCAGAATTAATAAAGAAAATGCATAAAAAATATAAAACTTGGAACACACGTGCAGAATAAATACCAAAACCAGACAATCGTAAACAATAAAGAGGCGAACAAACACGTCCAAACAATGCTGCTCGAGTCCAATCCCTGGTGGTCGAGCGTGTAAACACTTCGTGAAGGTAATTGTCTGCGCTAACTTTGAGGTAGCAGCACGATGCTATTGCCAGGCTGCACGCTACTTGGGCAACACCTAATTGTTGCAACACAGAGAGAAAAACCGACGTCAAACTTAATGGGTTGAGATAAATAGTGTGTTTCGAAGAGCATTTAATCCAAGTGGCTGTGATGGTGCTTGCCAGTGACTGCGAGGGGATGTGGAGAGAGGTCTAGCTCTTTATCCCCCGCCTTGTTGTAAATGTTGCGTTTATGCTCACGTCGAAATTTCTGTTGAATCTTGTCTTTAAGTTGTAGCAGGTGATGGCTTCCAAGTCTTTTTCTTTCAGTGTATTCCACTTGATAACCACCCATGCAGGGTACGAGTGTGTACTCCTTTCTCTGACTTTACAGACGCTGTCCTTGTCAACCTTGTCTATTTCCCTCAGAACCTCATTTGTTGTGATCACATTCCCAGCACATTTCTTCTGTGCTGTAGGGTTGTGATGTCTATTGATAATGAAGACATGATGATGATGGTCATTTGTAAACAAGCTCACTGCCTCAGGTTTGGTAATAGGAATAGTAATGGTCTGAAGATCGAGCCCTCGGAGACCTGGATAGTACACCACTCGGGACATCCCTCTAGCTCGACACCACGTCGCTGGTGTTGTGGTGTGATGGTATAATAGTGGCGGGGATGGAATAATGGCGGTGTTTGGTGTAATGGAAGCGGTGGTGTCGGGTTGGTAGCCACTACTTAGCAATGGTGGTGGTTCATGGTATACTAATGATAGTTTTAAAAGTATAAAATTATACTGTATAAGGTGTTTGGTTCTAAAGCAAATATTTGGTTCTACAGGTTTTAGGAAAAAAATATAGTGATTTGTAAAAGAAATGTTGTGGAGATTGATGGACAATGAAAAAGTTCATCCCTTCTAAGACAAATTTGAACACTGAACAATGCAAAACCTTGCAAATAGAAGAAAAGAAAATATCAGATTAAACAATAAAACCACACAGAGGGTTCTTGAACTTATATTTTGTCCAAGAATTGTAATGCTGTTTCGTCCAGATACGACAAAGATGTTCTTTGTCTAAGAATAGTTGAGAAATTATGTACATATTTATTTTCTGCGAAAAAAAATGTATTATGCAAAGAATCCAATGTCCAAAAAAAAATTGAAAAATAGGTCTGGCTTAGACACAGACAAACACACAACAAGACAAGTTATGTCTACAAAAAAAATGCAGAAAAAGGAATAACAACAAAAACTACGCAAATAAACTCCATCCAAGACAAATAAATCAGGAAGCCAGGCGTTGTGAACACCCTTCCCTCCCTCACTCTTGTTACCTCCCTCCCTCTTCCTCTCTCACTCCTTCCCTCTCTCCCTCTCTACTTGCCTCCCTCCCTCACTCCCTCGCTTCCTCCCTTCCATCAACTGATTGAGGCCGTGGCCCATCAAGGGTGACCGAGTTGAGATTGACAAGTGATAACCGCATCTTCGGTTCGTGAGAGGAAGGGATGCAGGGAGGTTAAGGGGAGGGGAGGTGGGAGGAGAGAAAAGGGGGGAAGGAAGGGGAGGGGAGAGGAGAGAAAAGTGGGAAGGAAGGAGAGGGAAGAAATGGAGGGAGAAGAGGGATGTGGGAAGGGAGGAAAGGGAATTAGGGACGGGGAGAAAGGGAAGACCGTGACGATATAAAAACGAAGGGATGGCGTCGAGGGGAAAAGGGTAGCGGGAGAAGAGGCGAGGAAGGAGTTATTAATTTATATACAAAAAAAGGTTCAATCAATGAATACCAAATAAGCGTTTTGCCTCGCTGGTCACACCTTTCTTCTAACAAATATTTGGTGTAGAGTATTATATTTTAATGTGTGTAATATCAAGAGAATGTTTGTGTTAAGCAGCACCACAAAATGGTGACCATTACGCTATGTCTCAGTTTGGTGACTTTTCAGAATTTCAAATAAAATTTTTAAGAAAATGTTTAACTAAATGAGAGTTTGTGCCCACCTAAGACGTTAAAAATGTGTTGCATTCTAAATCATAAATGTTTGAGTTATTGAAACACTTTATGTCATATATAGATACTATTAAATGAATTCCATACTCTGCATCAGTAACATAACGTTGGTTTGATGATTGGTAAATGTTAATCTCCTTGTTTCACGACGTGTTGGCTTGTGACGGATACGTCCCAACTGTAGCTGGGTATAATTGCCTTGTAAAACTTATGTATATGTAATTTATATTGTATTTTCTTAAGTAAAGATAAAAAAAAAAGTTCCTGGACCGATTATGTGCCTCTGTAATCCTTTACACCACCGCCCACGGGATGGGTATGGGGTGCATAATAAAGAAATTGAAATTGTGTCTGGGTACAAGTGGTAGGATGAACAACCCAGCAATGTTTCTTCCTGTTGAACTGTGCAGTATATGCCTCTATTCACTCGCAGGGTGAGTGACACTGCCCATTACCATTCTTATGGTGTTATTTTCTCTCATAGGATGAGTAACAGTACTCGGTATTCATCCTATAAGTACTCGGTATGTACGTCAGAAACAAAAAAAAATTCAACGGTGGATGAAGACGCACTCTACCTATTTCTGAACACTGTGTATGGGAATTATCTCTTGGTATCCACTGAAAATTTATGTACTATGGTAACTGCATGATCCAAGATTCTCTCATTATATCAAGATAAAGCTGTTAGATAAGAGTGGTCTTTAATTAAATTACAAATATTTATAGATATAAATTCAAGGCCATTATTGGCCTTATTTCATACGATTTCCCTCTGCGGACTTGGGTTTAGGTCTTTATTAATCTTCACTCCCTTCGTCCAGTTTGCAACTGGATTAATGTTGGCGAGCTGATATCATGTGCCATTTTCTTAGATTAAAAGTTTACACTCCCGTACACAGAACACACTGAGCCGAATTAGCATTAAGGTCCTATTGCAGCTTCCTTGGTGGGCTAGAAAAAGATTGGTGAATTCCTCGAAGATGAAGTGTATTAGGAAATTAACATCGCAATGAGTGTTGTGAAATGCTGAGTAGTGGTGTGCTTCTTCTGCAGACCAACGCCCTCTGTTATCAAGAGGAGTCAGCTGTATGCGTGGTACAGGGAAGGACTGTATACAAGCACTAAATATTAGTGACGTTGCCTGAAAAGGTAACAACTTATGTGATTGCACAAGCAAGAGCTGCTGTGTAGGGGCAGACAAGTCATCAGTTAGTGGTGTTGATACTCAAGGGTGTTATGCCAACCCACCCATTCCTCCGGTTGGGATAACCGGAGTTATCCCAATCGGAGTTGCATTACATTTAAGATTACCCTCTTTTTCGATTTTCCTTACTCTTTTTCTATTTCTCTGTTCCTTTTGTTTCCCATCTCTATTCCAGGTCTGTGCCCCCCACTTTGTACCTTTCTACCCCTCCCTTCTACCCCGGTCCGCTTACTCCCCCTCTTTGCCTACCCCTTCTATTTCTGCCGTTGTTCGCTCAACGTATTGATACAGACTGAGAGGTGTATTGATCAAACACACCTACACCTCCATCCCTCGTCCTCCCTACTTCCTATATGTAGGATGCACATATTTTTTCTTCGTCTTATCTTCCTCCTCCCTATTATACTATTGTTCTCGTCTCTGGTCCTCCCTTCATATAATGCCTCATCGTCTTAGCTCCATGCCATCCTTCCCTCTGCGCTTCACTATTCCATTCTCTCTTTGGTCTTCATCATTTCGGGTACTTCCCTTCCTTTCGGGACCCTCCTGTTATTATGTTGATTTTTACTCCTCTCTCTTCTCTTCCCACTACCTAATCGCCCTCTGTCCTGTCTTCCCCACCCTCCCTCACCCTTGCCCTCCCTCCCTCCCTGTCACCCTGGGGGCCACATTTACTCTGGGTCTGGCCAAATATAGATGGTGGGGAGATAACGCCAGGGGCCGCCTCATGCGGACAAGGAGCTCACTGTAGCAAATTGCAGACGAATGAATGACCAATCAGCAGACGGCGTCGAAGCTATCGATGGTCGCGCTGAAGAGTTAGTCTCTTCCCGACTGTCGCTAAGGGCGCTCAAAATGTTCTCCCCAGTGGTAAAAATGGCCTGTATTGCCCAGGCATCACTTGAGCCCTTGTAAGCACCTTCTATTAAACAGTTTTTTGATGGCGAGGCTTATTATGATGGTAAACACTGCAGGCTGCGGCCACAGTCAAGGGTTTTAATGATTGGAAATGGACCTTGTAAAGTCTAGAAATTGATAGTGCCAGTTGGATACAGTTGATCAAATACAGCGCTGAAATATATTTGATGGGAGAAATTCATTTAGTGTAGATTGCGCTGGAGCGGACGTCATGTGCTACAAGCATCTATATATTAACTGAGCCACCGGAATGGGCGTCTTTATGTCCCTACAGACATGTATATGTATATGTATACATGCGTATCTTGCTCCATGTTAGCGCTGCCACCTTTTTAACTATGGTGAACGATCTGTAGCATCTTGCTGCCGTAACACATAACTACCTGGGTAACCACTTCTCAACCACCTCAGCTACCATCATCAGTACTACCTAAACCCCCAACATTATCACCTCCACCTCCATCACTGTCACCACCATAACAAATGAGTAAGAGACGTAAGTACTAGTGTCCAGTGCTGGTGGTAAGCAAGTGGGGTGAACTGATAACTTGGATGGTGTCCACCCTCCACTCACAGCTTTCAGAGTAGGTACAATGAAAAGCTGGTATTTAGAAGAAAATAACTACACCAGATAGTCAATATCTGCAAAGCAAGAACCAAGAGCAAGGCCTCACACACACACATACACACACACACACACACACACACACACACACACACACACACACACACACACACACACACACACACACACACACACACACACACTCACAGATAAGCACAGTTAAACAGTCGCGGACATACACATCAGTTCAAACTAAAGAGGGTGATGGATTGCGAATAGAACTGATCTGAGAGAGGAGTACCTCCCAGGAGGGAGACAATGGGTCACAATGAGAGGTGAGCTATGGGAAAATATGTAAATGACCTAACAGACAAAAATAAGTTAATTCAAATTAATGTTTGCTCACAATGCAAAATTAATGAGAGGCATTTGAGCAGAGCAGGAGTGCGATACATTGCAAAATTAACTAAATAAACTCCAGAAGTAGTCTAAAAGATTAGTTTTGGACTTCATCTTGTAAAATGCCAAGTTATTGGGCGAGAGAAAAGCTGTAATACAGCACAGAGGAGATGACAGCTTCCCACTTCAGAAAAGAGGAAAAACACATGAGAGTAAACATAACTCCAAGTCAAACACCAAAATCTCATGACAACATTATACCGGTGGTGTAGGAAACGTGGTTGAACATTCAGGTATCCTTCAGGTATCGGAACAAAACGATATTAAAGATGCTGTGCAAACGTACACCAGCAAAAGAATTCTCGGCTAAAAAGGTACAAACATACCTAGAGAAAGGCACGTAGACTGGTCCCTAAACCTAGTAGTGAGCTACGAGACTGGTCCCTAAACCTAGTAGTGAGCTACGAGACTGGTCCCTAAACCTAGTAGTGAGCTACGAGACTGGTCCCTAAACCTAGTAGTGAGCTACGAGACTGGTCCCTAAACCTAGTAGTGAGCTACGAGACTGGTCCCTAAACCTAGTAGTGAGCTACGAGACTGGTCCCTAAACCTAGTAGTGAGCTACGAGACTGGTCCCTAAACCTAGTAGTGAGCTACGAGACTGGTCCCTAAACCTAGTAGTGAGCTACGAGACTGGTCCCTAAACCAGTCTTCACAATGCTGAAGAAATAAAGGGTAAAAGGAGATATGATCACGATATATGCAAATATAAAAGGCGTTAACAAAGGTGATGGTGGAACTTAGTAACCAAATGAGCCACTGAGACATTAGAAAGCCTTTTTTTCAGTGTCAGAGTAGTTAACAAATGGAATACACTAGGAAGTGATGTGGTTACCTACCTTGAGGCTACCTTGAGGTGCTTCCGGGGCTTAGTGTCCCCGCGGCCCGGTCGTCGACCAGGCCTCCTGGTTGCTGGACTGATCAACCAGGCTGTTAGACGCGGCTGCTCGCAGCCTGACGTATGAGTCACAGCCTGGTTGGTCAGGTATCCTTTGGAGGTGCTTATCCAGTTCTCTCTTGAACACTGTGAGGGGTTTGCCAGTTATGCCCCTTATGTGTAGTGGAAGCGTGTTGAACAGTCTCGGGCCTCTGATGTTGATAGAGTTCTCTCTCAGAGTACCTGTTGCACCTCTGCTTTTCAACGGGGGTATTCTGCACATCCTGCCATGTCTTCTGGTCTCATGTGGTGTTATTTCTGTGTGCAGGTTTGGGACCAGCCCCTCAATTATTTTCCACGTGTAAATTATTATGTATCTCTCCCGCCTGCGCTCAAGGGAGTACAGATTTAGGCTCTTTAGTCGGTCCCAGTAATTTAGATGTTTTACTGAGTGGATTCTAGCAGTAAAGGATCTCTGCACGCTCTCTAGGTCAGCAATTTCTCCAGCTTTGAAAGGGGCTGTCATTGTGCAGCAGTACTCCACTCTAGATAGCACAAGCGTTTTGAAAAGTATCATCATCGGTATAGCATCTCTAGTGTGAAAAGTTCTTGTTATCCAACCTGTCATTTTTCTTGCAGTTGTGACGGCTACTTTATTGTGTTCTTTAAAGGTAAGGTCTTCCGACATGAGTACACCCAGGTCCTTTACATTGCCTTTTCGTTCTATGTTATGATTTGCCTGCGTTTTGTACGTGGTTTCTGTTTTTATATTTTCAATTTTTCCGTAGCGCATGAGCTGAAACTTATCCTCGTTGAATACCATATTATTTTCTGTAGCCCATAGAAAGACCTGATCAACATCTGATTGGAGGTTTGCCGTGTCCTCTATGTTGCCAACTCTCATGAAAATCCTAGTGTCATCTGCAAAGGATGATACAGTGCTATAGGTTGTGTTCTGGTCTATGTCCGATATGAGGATGAGAAAAAGTACTGGAGCAAGCACAGTACCCTGGGGGACTGAGCTCTTCACGGTTGATGGGCTGGATTTTATTTTGTTGACTATTACACATTGGGTTCTGTCAGGCAGGAAATTGTAGATCCATCTGCCTATTTTCCCGGTAATTCCTTTTGAACGCATTTTATGTGCAATAACACCATGGTCACATTTATCAAAAGCTTTTGCGAAATCTGTGTAAATTACATCAGCGTTTTGTTTGTCTTCCATAGCATCTAATGCCATATCATAGTGGTCCAGCAACTGCGACAGGCAAGAGCGCCCTGTTCTGAAACCATGTTGTCCGGGGTTATGGAGATGCTGTGATTCCATGTATTTTGTGATCTTACTTCTTGGTGGAGGCTGACTCCATACACAGTTTAAAATATAGATTTGATAGAGCCCAATACGTTCAGGAATCTGTACACTAGTTGACTGACAGTTGAGAGGCGGGTCCAAAGAGCCAAAGCTCAACCCCCGCAAGCACAACTAGGTGAGTACACACAAAATACAGCTGGTAAAGTGGGACCAAGAAGCAGACGCTCGGTGATGTTAGGTAAGTGTTGTTAAGTACACACACACAGGTACCTGGTGAAGGACCTGGACATACACTCTCCCTTGTGTTATCCCAAGAGGACGTCGTCTCAGTATACCCAGTGCTTCCAGAGACTAGGGAATGACTAGTGGCCCATCTTCAGCACATGACCACAAGCGGACTTAAGAGCACTGAACACTTGGCAACACAAACTGATCTCTGAATATCAATAATTCTTTATTAAATATCTTCCAAACCTCACCATTAACGCATCAATCTTTCACACGCTCCAACACTCCAATGTGCCAGACAGGTTACTGAGCTTCATCAACGAATTACATCAACACTACTTTAGGTTACTGGTATCTAATTATGTCTAATAACAAACGTAAGTCCAATAACCATGAAAGAACATAAAGCAAATTACGTACTTTCCAGTCACAACTGACAAGAGGACAGTATCCCAGTTCCCTACTTAAGGCATAAAAAAAATTAATTTAATAAAAACAACAAATAAAAACCCCTCCTCCAGTCACTATCTGTCTTTGTATATAAACTCTGAACAATCGGCACACAGATGGGGAACATGTGTGCTGAGTGAACTGTTTGAGGAAGTGGTGTTTGTGGGCTGGTGTATTACACAGTTGTTGCAAGGTGCACGTAAGAACTAATGTCTAGAATGGTTTTTATCTTTAAGATATCTAACTAGGTATTTATGCCCTGGAGTGCTCCCTCAGAGAGCTGTGTGTGTGTGTACTCACCTAGTTCTCACCTAGTTGTGTTTGCGGGGGTTGAGTTGGGGGTCTGACACTAAATGACACACACTGTGTGTGTGTGTGTGTGTGTGTGTGTGTGTGTGTACTCACCTATTTGTGCTTGCGGGGGTTGAGCTTTGGCTCTTTGGTCCCGCCTGAAAGAAACTCTGCCCATTGTTTCTCGCCGGCACCCGGGATCGAACCCGGACCACAGGATCGCAATTCCAGCGTGCTGTCCGCTCGGCCGACTGTGTGTGTGTGTGTGTGTGTGTGTGTGTGTGTGTGTGTGTGTGTGTGTGTGTGTGTGTGTGTTTCGCCACTGCCCGAAGAACTCGAACTGTGCAATGTTGTTCAAGGTGTCAGTTAGCCAAATCCCAATAAGTCTTGCATGCAGGAGATGTGCTTCCTGCAACACCACGTCTCGAAATAATCTGCAGTGTGTGGCCACAAAATTACTGTCATTGCTACACATGCTTGAATTCCAAACCAACCGACCACTATGTTGAGAAAATGGGCGAAGAGCGAGGATGTTAGTGGGGAATTATGGCGAAATTTATATCTATAAGAGAGAATGTGTGTGTGTGTGTTGGAGGCCAGACGGTGGCTAGCAACCTCACAGTCTATTAGGAGGATTGGCTCCAATTGCAACAACAATGAGTCTTATAAAGTCTGAAATGTTGGTCTGATTGGTCATAGTGTGTTCCAGTCGAATTGTGGTTGTTATCAGCTTTGCAGCAACGTCGGAAATGTTGATTCAACGCAACTCTGGCAAGTTTTGCCCACTGGGAGAGAGAGAGAGAGAGAGAGAGAGAGAGAGAGAGAGAGAGAGAGAGAGAGAGAGAGAGAGAGAGAGAGAGAGAGAGAGAGAGAGAGAGAGAGAGAGAGAGAGAGAGAGAGAGACAGACAGACAGACAGAGAGAGACAGACTGAGAGAGAGAGAGACAGAGACTGAAAGAGAGACAGAGACTGAAAGAGAGACAGAGACTGAGAGAGAGACAGAGACTGAGAGAGACAGAGACAGAGAAAGAGAGAGAGAACAAAGACCCGGGTACCGCTAGGTACTCTATCTAGTATTAGATATGGGACAGTGGAAGGAGCTGAAATGATGATTTAATGGATGTAATGGGCAAGGAGGAGTAATGTAAGAGACGTAATGGCGGACATTGGGAAGGTGAATATTGAAGGAGGCGCTTAAGAGGTGTGCGTGAGCCCCAGAAGGAAGGAGGGGGATCATGCCAGACTAATTCATCACCATCATTCCCCTCTCGCCCTCCCCCTGCCCTCGTGAGGCTGCATTTTTAATACCTTGAAAGTTTATCTGCGATTGACGGTGTCGTTGCCACCCCAGCTGAGGATGGGCGGGGAGATGTTACGGGGAGGGGTGTTATACAAACTTTATGATGGGTGGTTGGTGGCCTGCAGCATGGGGAGGGGAGGTGGTGCCAGGAGCATGGGTAGGGGAGGATAGTGGTGTGCAGCATGGGTAGGGGAGGATAGTGAGCTGAACCATGGATGATACAGAGGCTGGAGTAAGAAGAAACTACAAGATAAAAACAGAGAAGTAAAACTCAGTAAGGGAAAGTAGAGGTGAAAACATTAACAGGAAGGGAGGGAGGGAGAAAGTCTCTGACACGTAATTGACTTAGGAAGTTGTGGCAGCATCTTCCCATCGAGCCGAGATCACGGTCAATTATGGGGCCTCCCGAGGCTGTGTGAGGCAGCCTTTAATTATATATGTACACCAGAGTAGATGCCGCTTCCTCCACGTCCCTCCACTAACCTGCCTCACCCCCAACCCCCATCCTAGCAACACCCCCCCTTCCCCAAGCCTTCTGCTTGTTACAAATATATATTAAGAGCTGACCTAATCACACACTAGAAAGTAAAGGGACGACAACGTTTCGGTCCGTCCTGGATCATTCTCAAGTCGATTGTGAGAATGGTCGACTTGAGACAATCGACACAATCGACTTGAGAATGGTCCAGGACGGACTGAAACGTTGTCGTCCCTTCACTTTCTAGTGTGTGATCTGGTTAACATATTTCAGCCACGTTATTGTGACTCCTCGTCTGCATATATTAAGAGCCCTGAAGGTAGACTGGCCTGAGGCGTGGAGCGAGGATGGCATTACTGGTGTACCAAGCCAATACACGGATGGCATAATTATTGCGGTCAAATATATATAATTGAATACATTTAGATTTAGAAAGAACACATATAATTATTAGTTTCGCAATCTAGTCAAGGATCCAAATCATCGCAAGATAAGGATGCTTTGGAATGTTTTATAAACAGGCAGAAGTGAGCGTAACTGCGTGTCAGTAGTACATGCCTCGCATAGGCCAGTAGGCCTACTGCAGCGTTACTGCCTCCCATAGGCCTACTGCAGTGTTCCTTTTCTTCTTCCATCCTAAAATAAGGGAGGCCAGCAATGTCACTTGTGAGGGAGACTTTAGAACACTGGCGGGGGGAGAGGGGGACGGAAGAGCGAGGGGAAGAGAGACGGAGGGGAGGGAAGAGAGGGAGAGAAGGATGGATCAGGGGAGGGAAGGGAAGCAATGGAGAGAGAGAGATGGAGGAGGAGGGCGGTGTAAGCTCATGGACACGCAGAAAGTCCACTTCCTACATAAGTGTGTTATGAGTGATGGAATGTTAGGAGAGAAGAGAAAGGGGGGATTAGGAGGAGAAGAAGAAGAAGAAGGAGGAAGGGGACAATAATGCGTGAGTGAGGCAGTCTTCATCAATCTGTGTGTCCGCCTGTGTCTGCCTGTGTCCGCCTGTGTCCGCCACCTCCCTGGTCCTTTCTATCTTCTACTCCATCTCTTGCGTCGTCTTCAGATAATCCCTCTTCCTCCCCTCTCTCCCTTCTCAGAACAAGCTAACACAAGGACCATCTGCAATGTTTGTGGGGAGGGGAGGGTAGGGGAGGTGAGGCAGGGGGAGGAGCTGGGATAGAAGAGGCAGGGGGAGGAGCTGGGAGAGAAGAGGCAGGGGGAGGGGCTGGGAGAGAAGAGGCAGGGGGAGGGGCTGGGATAGAAGAGGCAGGGGGAGGGGCTGGGAGAGAAGAGGCAGGGGGAGGGGCTGGGAGAGAAGAGGCAGGGGGAGGGGCTGGGAGAGAAGAGGCAGGGGGAAGAGCTGGGAAAGAAGAGGCAGGGGAGATGTTTGAGGGAAGGATAAGAGATGAATCAGAGGCTGGCTTATCCCTGACGATGAGGTGTCAGGCGGGGGGGGGGGGGTTGAGAACATGGGGTAGGGGGGTGCAAGACTTATAGGGGGGCTGGGGGGGGTGCAAGACTTATAGGGGGGCTGGGGGGGGTGCAAGACTTATAGGGGGGCTGGGGGGGGTGCAAGACTTATAGGGGGGCTGGGGGGGGAGGCAAGGAAGACATGGCGGTGAAAGTGAAAAAACGCGATGACGGGGATAAAAGAGGAGGAAGAGAAGGAGAGTGTGTGTGTTACGGGCTGCTTCCTGTGTGTGTGGGGGGGGGGGAGGGGGGGAAATAGTTAGTAGTCAGTAACAGTAAATTGATTGACAATTGAGATGCGGGCATAAGAAAGCAGAGCTCAACCCCCGCAAGCACAACTAGGTGAATACATACCTTGTAAAGCATAAATTTTCGGGTTAAACTTTCTCAGCATACGCATGCGCGAGCATTATCGCGCATACAGTGAGTTTGCGCAAGCGTGCGCGCACACAAAACACACACCGACAAAGACACACGGATATAGACATAGAAACAGACATAAAGACAGCCAGGCAAAGACAGAGCGAGTCTTACTGCCAATACTAATGTTTGCTTTAAAAATAGCGATGACTGGCACTAATATAGATGTTATCAACATGTTGCAATTACCAGTCAATTATTGATAAAATCTTCCACTCCTAATTCTCTGCTTATGGAGGCAACGAGTAATTATCAAAAGAGTAAATGCGAGAAAACATGCAAATGAAACTATCCCTCTCACAAGTCCTAATGTACATCTTAATATGTAACTCGTCTTCATATCCTGACGATGGGAATTCGTCCTGGCGTTTACGACATAAAATCTCGAATAACTTTTGAACCTGCAATGAAATTCGTTAGAGAAGAATTATGATCGTGAACCACCCAGCCTCCAATGTTGAACACTGACCATCCTCAGGATGACCAATACAACAGTTGCCTAGCTCATGGGTACATATTTACTGCTAGATGAACAACGGCATTAGGTGAAAGAAAACCTGCCCATTCATTTTTGTTCTGTCCAGAAATCGAACCCGGGATCCCTGTTTATGAATCGAGAACTAAGCCAACTGTACTACACGACCGTGATGAATGACAGACCAATGAAGAATCTTAACGTAATTAAAGAAAAGAAGGGAAGTTAAATGTTTCGTAAATGAACCACCAACACCGATTTTACTGTACCCGAGAAGTTGAATATAATGGTAAAGACAGTTTGGAGAGTGAGTTAGTAGTGCATTAGGAGGAGGCTGGGACGGTGGTGGCCGAGGAAGGCTTAGGTGGGTGCTAATCCCCAGTGATGGAGCCTGCCTGCTAATGGAACACTCATGTACACTTGGATCCCTTCCTCTCCTGCTCCTACATTCTTGCCTCACTCCCTCACTTCATGCCCAGTGTCCAGGTCGTGTCATGCCCCTGCCTCACACACACACACTCCCCTACATCATGCCCAGTGTCCAGGTCGTCTCATGCCCCTGCCACTGATCTACCTCATGCCTCACAAAGTATGCATTATAGCAATTAGCGTTCAAACTTTATCCTGTTTCTCATCTTTGTGCAGAGAATGCTTTATTAAATCCTGTCTTGTTGGTGTATACAATACTTCATTAAGTCCCAGTTTGCCATGACAGGAGAGTAGCTTTGAATGAGAGAGCAATAAAGAGCAGTGGTTTAGAGTCGTACCAGAGGAAGTCGTCGTGATGGTGGTCTTGCCAGAGTTGGGGACAGTCAAGACTGTCTCTCTTGTCCCGCAGTACGCTGTCAATTTGGCCCAATTTAACGACGCTGGTGTCGTTGTTCCCTCGGAGAGCTGTCATCAAGGCAAAGTTTCTGGAGGGTTGTTAACGGAAGCCACATGTTAAACGCATTCAAATCACTCCACAGAACGGAAGAAATCATAGAAAGATTTGGGAGTAATCATGCCGGAAGACCTTACTTTTAAAGAACAAAGTAAAGTAGCTGTTACATCTGCAAGAAAAATGACACGTTGGATAACAAGAACCTATCAAACAAGAGATGCTACACAAATGATGATACTCTCAAAGACACTAGTACTCTCTATGGGTGGAATCTTGTTGCACAATAATAGCGCCATTCAAAGCCAAAGAAGTTGCTGTCCTTGAGAATGTGCACATGGCTTTCTACTGCCTGATTAAATACAAATAAGCCAAAATTATTGTGAACATTTAAAATGTATAAATTTGTATTCAATAGAGCACAGACGGAAGAGATACATTAATAACTTATACGAAAATTTTTAGAGGGACTAGTTCCAAATTTGCACAGGGAAATAACACCACAAGAGACCAGGAGGCATGGCAGGATGTGCAGAATAGTCACGTTGGAAAGTAGAGGTTCAATAGGTACACTAAG
Organism: Procambarus clarkii; assembly: GCF_040958095.1. Classification (NCBI taxonomy): domain Eukaryota; kingdom Metazoa; phylum Arthropoda; class Malacostraca; order Decapoda; family Cambaridae; genus Procambarus; species Procambarus clarkii. The sequence continues at coordinate 17,287,505 of NC_091218.1, read as the reverse complement.
AGACAATTCTATCAACAATAAGAGCCCAAGACTTTTCTACACTCTCACTCTAAACATAAAGAGCATAATAGTCAACCTCTCACGGTGTTCAAAAGAGAACTTGATAAACACTTCAACCAGCTAAACACCTCATCAACCAGGCTGTAAAGCATACGTCAAACTGAGAGCAGTGGCATCTAACAACCTCGTTAACTCTATCACCAACCACGAGACCTGGTTAGAGACCGGGCCGCGGGGACAATAAACCATGGAATCAACTCAAGGTAGGTACAGGTACACGGCCAAGTACCTCGACAGGCTGTCTTCATGGCCAAGTCTGGTGAGCGTGTGATTCATCACCTGACTTGGTGAGGGAGGCGGTGTTCTGCCGTGAATCACCTCCTTACTTGGTGGAGTTGTGGTACTGGCGCCTGACTCATGACCTGACCATTAAGGTCGGCAGTGCTCTGATCTCACTCACTAACTGACTTATAGTCAAGATGTAAATACTATGTGATTAATTATATGTTAATAGTGTAAGCGCATTATACAAGTCTAAATGCTTCTGATCTATAGATCTAAAGGCTTGAGACTAATGTACAATACAACCCGGGTCAAAAGTGACCATAAACATCTTCACTCAACTGCAGAAACATTTATAAAACAGAACTACAAAAAAGTAATGATGAAAAAAAATTATATATAATTAATAAATTCCTATACACACACACACAGCCTTAATTAACCAGGATATCTAGCATGACTTGCTAATTATCCCCGATAACGGTTCATTATAGCTACCTGGTCAAGCTTATTACCTGAGGACACCTGCGGTACCCTGAGGGCTCACTCGCTCCTGTGGTGACACTGACACTCACTCACACAGTCCCGCGGTCATGCTGCCACAGTGTGCCAGTATGAACAGTTACTCACATTGATCACTGTTGCCAGCATGGACAGTTACTCACATTGATCACTGTTGCCAGCATGGGCAGTCACTCACATTGATCACTGTTGCCAGCATGGACAGTTACTCACATTGATCACTGTTGCCAGCATGGGCAGTCACTCACATTGATCACTGTTGCCAGCATGGGCAGTCACTCACATTGATCACTGTTGCCAGCATGGGCAGTCACTCACATTGATCACTGTTGCCAGCATGGACAGTTACTCACATTGATCACTGTTGCCAGTCTCTCTCACTCACATATTCACATATTTTTCTCAAACTTAACACTTTCCTTCCTTTGGTATTTAATATAGGAAATATAGCTTGTTTTTCTTGTCATCATATATCACATTACCATACTCATTAATATAAGTTATCAACATTATCTCTTCAGCATCATGATATATTATTATATAGCATAACTGCTATAAGCATTCTAAACTTGATCACTCACGCACAAACACAATATATATATATATATATATATATATATATATATATATATATATATATATATATATATATATATATATATATATATATATATATATATATATATACACACACACACACACACATATATAACCACCATATACCTCAACCTTTACAATAAATTATAATTTATTGATCATGTTACTTATACACGTTGCCGTCACAAAAAAGTCGTCTTTCATTTGATTTTCTCCTAAACAAATATTTACATGCATCAAATTAAATTGCATATTGCAGATGGTATCAAGACTGGAGTGGACTTGTCAGACGCCATGATGAATCACCACTAAGGGGAGTCCGTATCAGTTAACACGACACGACTAGCAAGCAGCGACCGGAGGTAACTGTTTATACAAAAGATACTTCTACCAGATAGCTCAGACTTTCACACGTTATCCGGCAGCTCGCGTTCATTTCCATTCACAAAACTTATTCAATCTCTCTCTCTCCTCGTCTTCACACTGGCAAAGAATCCACTCCAATATAACCGGTTCCCCATGAATACTTTCAGAGCCAGCGCCGAGATACTAATGTCAGTTGGTCTGACTCCTGACAGCTGTATCTGAGCAGTGAACCTCGCAGTTGACACTAAGCTGACGTCTCGTCCGCTCTGACGGAATCCTTACATCACATGACCCGCTGTACAACATTAGTTTCCCAGAACGGACTAGAGGATACTCTGACCTCGGGTGCAATATGTGTTTAATTGATTCTTGTAAGGGAATCTTCCTTTTCTTAAGAGTTTCTTCCTGTACTGGAGAGCCTCTCACTGATATCCTCTTAGAGAACCTAGAAAATCTGATTCTGTTCCTAAACTGCAGTACCTGTTTCTCAACTGCTAAGACTCATTTCGTCACTGTAAAGTATGTCTGTGGAACTGAGAGCGTCTTTCCAATGTAACAGGTGGCAGGGAAGTTGAGGCTTATGGTGCTGTAGACAAGATGATGTCAAACGACAAGGCGCAAGATTTCTGAAGACCAGGAAGATGCTGGGTAAGTAAGAGACGAAGAAGCCATTGAGTATCAGTTTCTTCTCTCGCAAGATTGTCTTTTAAGACTTCGCAAAGACCTGTCAATAATCCGTAGGCCTCTGTAATAACCTGTGCTAACTGATGTATAGTTGTCGAGAATTGTTCCATGACACCCAATTGGTTCTTAAATATTCTACACACACACACACACACACACACACACACACACACACACACACACACACACATACATCACACAAGCAACATGTAACTCCAAAGAGTCCCACAAAGAGTCAAGAGTGGGACGGGAGTCACAATGGTGCCAGAGGAGCCACATGAGAGTCAGGAGAGGTGGTCGTGGCCACAGATAATGGACAGACCTCTGTATAAGGAGCGAGAGGACTTACAGGAAAAAAAACACGACAGACAAATTAATGATGAAACACAAGAACAAAAGTTTCATTGTACTGCTATAATAAAACTGCCTTATAATGAGTAATATAAAACAATCGCTTGTTAAGATGATGCACTAACATATAAAATACAACAATTACAGCATTAACGCTATCAAGGAATATTAATAAACAGAATATTCAACAATAAAATTCCCCAACATCACACCCCCCTTATTTTTTCTACTGCCCCCCCCCCCCCACCAACCATCACCACAGCCACAAAGACCTGAGAAGGTGTATATGAATACAGACAAGGGCAGAGGAAAGAAGAAAACATTAATGATGATTAAGGAGAGCCCAGAACAACACGGCAGACATTAACATATCTTTTATAAGATAGGAATATGTTCACCGAGATGAAGGAGTAGTGACCTTATAAGAAAAACAGCGAAGCAAGGGATAAGTATCCTGGTATACACGTATACATGTGCTAAAGTATTCATCTGTAAACGTTGAAATAAACATGAAAATACCTTTATCTTCATTGATTGATAAAAAGAAAGTGGAGAAACGACGACGTTTCGGTCCGTCGTGGACCATTATCATCACATACGACTTTATGTGATGCGGTCCCGGACGGATCAAAACGTCGTCGCTTCTTCATCTTCTGATGTGTGGTTTGGTCATCAGCTCTTCAGCCACGTTATTGTGACTCATCGTCTGCATCTCATACTCTTCTTCGTGAAAATGTGTTATTTTCAGGACCCTACCAAACAGGACCCCACCAAACAGGACCCTGACAAACAGGACCCTGACACACAAGATCGTGACCAACAGGACCCTGACAAACAGGACCCTGACACACAAGATCGTGACCAACAGGACCATAACAAACAGGACCTTGACAAACATTATTGAAGCGAATAATAACAACAAACAGTGGACGCTGCTAAGATACAGGCACGACCAGGACACTGCTGCCCTCTCCCTCTCTCCTCATATTGCTCCTCCTTTGTCTTCAGCTCCTCTCTCTATATCCCATTTCCTAGCTTCCCCTCAAGTCTTCGTCTCCCTCAGCTCCCCTTTCCCCGTATATTTCCCTTTCCCTACACTCCAGCTTCCCTCCCCTTAAACTTCCCTCTCCTTACCCACACAGTTCCCCCTCTCCCTTCCTCCACAGCTTCCCCCTCACTCCCCCACAGCTCTCCACTCCCTGTCACCAACCCCAGCACCTCCTCCCCCTGGGTTATTTGACAGTTAATTATAATATACAAGTGTGGGATGACCTCGGGGCACGCCACACACACAGGCACTGTTCCCTCGTCCACCTGTACAAGGATAACAATCATTCTCTTCCTTCCGCTATCACTACCTGATCTAGGTCGTGTGTGTGGTGGATGTCCTTGTCCACCGTGTATATTTCCTGCAGAATTTTGTATGCTGTCATCATATTCCCTCTTTTTTCTTCTCTTCTCTAGGGTTTTTAGATTAAATTTCCTTAACTTATATTCACAGCTTAGCCCTCTAAATTCTGAAACTTATTTTGTAGCCTAACTCTAAACTCATTCATGTTTTGTTTTGCGCTTCACAACGTCCGGATTCCAGACCGGTGCTGCATATTTCAGAGTTGGTCTAACACAGGCTGTGTAGATTACTTGAGTCATTATTTTAGGCTTATGAATGTTTTCCAGTGTCCAATATGCTGTTACTGTTACCCTGAATATCAACCTATCATTCAATACTATGAATATCACCCTATTCTAGTGCAGACAAGAGTATAATATAGTGTTCTTATGCAAAAAAGAATGGTATAGTATCCTACGGCATTGTTGACCAAACCACACACTAGAAAGTGAAGGGACGACAACGTTCCGGTCTGTCCTGGACCATTCTCAAGTCGATTATGACTTGAGAAGTCACAATACCTGACTGCCAATACAATAAGACTGCCAACAATCACAATTTAACATTCGACTCCCGTATACAGGCTGACCAATTACACCTCCCAGTATTTTCCAACGGATATTATGACGGCATGCGGTGTCCACTGTTTGAGATATTATATACATATATATATATATATATATATATATATATATAGAGAGAGAGAGAGAGAGAGAGAGAGAGAGAGAGAGAGAGAGAGAGAGAGAGAGAGAGAGAGAGAGAGAGAGAGAGAGAGAGAGGGGGAGAGAGAGAGGGGGAGAGAGAGAGAGAGAGAGAGAGGGAGAGAGAGAGAGAGAGCTGGAGAGAGAGAGAGAGAGCGGGAGAGAGAGAGAGAGAGCGGGAGAGAGAGAGAGAGAGAGAGAGAGAGAGAGAGAGAGAGAGAGAGAGAGAGAGAGAGAGAGAGAGAGAGAGAGAGAGAGAGAGAGAGAGGGAGAGAGAGGGAGGGAGAGAGAGGGAGGGAGAGAGAGAGAGAGAGAGAGAGAGAGAGAGAGAGAGAGAGAGAGAGAGAGAGAGAGAGAGAGAGAGAGAGAGAGAGAGAGAGAGAGAGAGAGAGGGAGAGAGAGAGAGAGAGAGAGAGAGAGAGAGAGAGAGAGAGAGAGAGAGAGAGAGAGAGAGAGAGAGAGAGAGAGAGAGAGAGAGAGAGAGAGAAGGCTAAATAATAATAATGTTCTATTCATTAACTCTTAACTAAATAATACAAAATGGAGAGATTCTGGATAAAGAATAAATAATTTCAGAAACAAAACACGTGAGCGTAAATAAACACTTTAGGTAAAAACTGATCTTCCCCGAGACATGACAGTGGTTTGTACAGGCGGGGACGGGCGCAGAGTCAGGTTCCTTCAGGCCCGACCTCCCACCCCTGCCTTTTTTGTTATTGTTTTATACAAATGCTTTGGTACATCCGCCTTTATCCAGCTGCCTTAGACTATATGCAGGGCGACAGGGCTTGAGTGGCGAGCAAGGTACGTGATATTGAAAATCCCCTACTCGCTGAAAGGCTAGTAATACAGGGGATCACTGGCAAAATTTGTGTATATTATGAAACGATCCTCAAGAACACGAGAGTGAATAAGTTATTGTAAAGTTCCAGGTACCTCATACTGGCAGGTCTGAAGGGTCTAATGACTGAACTTTCAATAGTAAAGTGTGTGAGATCATGACCCAGTTCCTGCTCACAGACTTAGCACCTGGAGTGTCCAGGAATGGGAGATTCGTTCCCTACAGCCACCTGTCACAACTGCAAGAAAAATACAGGGTGGATAACAACAACCTTTCTAACATGGGATGCCATACCAATGATGATACTTTTCATGACACTAGTGCTCTCAAAAATGAAATATTGTTGCACAATGCCAGCCCCATTCAATGCTAGAGAAATTGCTGACCTAGAGAGCATGCAAATATCCATTACTGCTAGAATCTCCTCAATGAAACACCGAACGCAGAGCGTTCTAGAGCGCAGGTGAGAGAAAGATACATACCAATTTATTATTAGAAAATATCAGAGGGAACTGGTTCCAAATCTGCACACGGAAATAACAGCTCATGAGACCAGAAGGTATGGCAGGGTGGTGCAAAATAACCTAGTTGAAAAGAAGAGGTGCAACAGGTATGTTGAGAGAAAACTCAGTCAACATCAAAGGCCCAAGAGTTTTTCAACACTCTCCCGCTACACATAAGGGGTATAACTATCTGGCCTCTCACGGTATTCAAAAGAGAACTCGATAAACACCTCCAAAGAATACTTGATTAACTCGGCTGTGATTTGTATGTCAGGGTGCGAGCAGCCGCTACCAACAGTCTGGTTGACCAAACTACCAACCAGGTCTGGCCAGAGACCGTACTGTGGGGGAGGATGATCCTCGGAATCACTACAAGGTAACCACAAGGTACAATTGGTCCAATAATGGTAGCCCAATCTCATCCAGGTGTGTCGCACTGTACAGTGGTCGTTTTGTTGTCAGATTTAAACAAATCAAGAATTGTTTATACTAGTGCTCTCAGGCCTTTTAGAGTCTGATTCTGTCCTATTAGACTTGGCTGTTTGGACAGTCTTAACAACAGAGTTGGGGGATACCTGGGTCAAGTTCAACTTTATCTTTGTTGCATACTAATTTGGTTGCTTTGTCTGTGTCTTTTATTGTTTATATTTGTGAGATGATACCCATTCAAAATAGATTCTAAACCCTTTATTCTGTGCAGTGTTGGTGTTGAACACTAAGAAAACACCAAGATTTTCTTGGTGTTGAACACCAAGAAAATCATCACCATCACCGTCCTTAACAACAACACAAAACAATCACTAGAAAACAAAATGAACGAGATAAAACAAAAAGTTCCAGCAAACGCCTCTGCCACTGAGGGGAACAGCAGAGCATAAATATTCCAAGTGCTCTACCAGCCCACTTTGGCCAATTTGACACCATCACTTTACGTTTTATTGAAATGGGCGTCGCCAGTGAGGGGGTGAATGGGAGGAGGGGGTGAGAGACTGAGAGCAGAAGAGTAGAGGTCTACAAATTAAGGGAAGGTGAAGGTGTGCAAAAGACTGACATCTCTGTTGGTTCCGGCTCCCGGACATAAACAAATATTTGTTTATTTGGATACGCTCCATGCACACTAACATGTTGTCTCGTACTTATGTAAAGGAGGAAATGTTTATCTCTCAGAATGTTCGGTAATACGTTTATTGCTTGTGATGTTTGTCTATGTATGTATTAACATGATGTACTGAACGGGGTGAGAATAGTGTGAGCTACCTCATCCCTTTGTGTGTATTTTACTTCAATAAACTTATTTCAATTTCAATTTCATGTTGTCTCGCACACCACCAAGAGAGAAGTACCAGATGGAGTACCGAAGGTGTCAGTACCAGGACACAATGTTCTTGATAAATGTCACTAAGATGATTGATAAAGTCGGATTCTCAATGTCAATATTTACCGACGAAGAAAGCAAATGAGACAATGCTGTAGGGAAGTTGTTGGTCTGATGAGCTCACCTGACGTCATGTCTAGGCTTGAGCCATTAGTCTCCCGCTGCCAAGTGGTTCTCTCTCTCCCATCTCGACTTCCATCACTCACACTGAAGCTTCTTGTAACAGACTATTACCTCTGTGAGACCCACAGGAAATGTACACAACTGGGTTACAGAATAACTTCCTTAATTATACTCTTTTATACAGCCCATCCTCCTGTGTTGGTGGCACTTATAGTAACGATGAGGATCATAGTACATATATCGACGTACAACGAAATTTGAAAGTAGAAATCTGTACTATTGAATTTGGGCAAACCGGAAAAAGGCTTTGTAATAATGTTGCAAAGACAACCCACGCTAGCCTAACCTAATTTTCCCAGGCCTAATATAGTACATATGTATGTTATACTAGGCCTTGGAGTATTTAACTTTTTTTTTTTTTTGCTTCATTTTTCCGACTCTATAAAGTGAATAGTTGCAAATTCTACTATTTAATTGTACGTCAATGTTTGCACTATGGTGCACATGGTTACAAAACAAACTATCTAAACAGGAAGATAGGTTTTATATAGAGTATTGCTTCGGCTAATTCATGGTTCCCATATAATGAGGACGTTACACTTAGATCGTTTACAAATTTTCCTGTTGGCGTGCCAACTGACTTCCCAAAAATGTGTAGATCAATTGTGAAAATATTGAGGGAATCCAAATGGGAGTGAACACACTTGGCTGACATTACTAGACATTGGTCTCCACTCAACCAGGAAGGAGCTATAACACAACAAGATACTCTACTGAGCATACCTGGAGTTATGAAGGCACCTAACTACTATACGAATGCCAATATTTACATTGTAACCGTTAATACTTTGGTCATGGTGATTGATAGCTTGCTTTCCATCTCTCACTTCTTGCCCCGTGTAAACTGGAGTCACAATAGCATAAAGGTACACTAAAATGGAATCGAACTCATGCCTCGTGAAAATATTGCTTTGATTGGAGGATGAGACACTGGACCAAAGCGTAGAAGCTCAATCCCCGCAAGCACAATAAGAGAGCGCAATTAGGTGAATAAATACTCACACACACACACGTTATACGGGGGCTGGTGGCTGAGTGGACAGCGATATGGACTTGTAGACCTAGGAACCGGGGTTCGATCCCCGGCACCAGCGGAAAATAAATGGTACAGATTTTCCTTCACCTGATGCTCCTGCTACCTAGCAGTAAATAGGCACCCGGGAGTTAGACAGCTGCTACGGGCTCCTTCCTGTGTGTGTACTCACCTAATTGTATTCACATAATTGTGCTTGTGGGGGTTGAGCTTTGGTTCTTTGGTCCCGCCTCTCAAACCGTCTGTGTGTGTGTGTGTGTGTGTGTGTGTGTGTGTGTGTGTGTGTGTGTGTGTGTGTGTGTGAGTGTGTGTGTGTGTGTGTGTGTGTGTGTGTGTGTGTGTGTGTGTGTGTGTGTGTGTGTGTGTGTGTGTGGAAAAAAAAACAGTTGTTAGTAACAGTTGAGAGGCGGGCCGAAAGAGCAGAACTCAACCTCCGCAAGCATAACTAGGTGAACACACACACACACAACAAAAACACACATCCATCCATCCACCCCCATCCACCCAGTCCAACACATCCACCCCTCCCTACACGCAAGCTTTTGAGAGGTATAATTAGTGTCTCTGAATTATGCATCTTGGGGTCGTTCCGTGCCCGGCCGAAGGACGAAAAGATCTCTCTGTAATATTCAGATCCGGCGTCCCGACCCTCTAGCCCTCGGGGTCACAGATGCTAAGCAACTATATACATCGCAGGAGCTGCAAACACGGAATACTGATCACTAACAGATACAGTTTAATAAACCATGCTAACATTTGTTTAGCGTTATTGCTTGTCACCAACTGGTAGTTATGTAATAGTAGTCATTCCACAACATTTGTAGACTTACTGGTTACGAGGTTTGTGGTAAGAGGGAGCCGGTCGACCGAGCGGACAGCACGCTGGACTTGTGATCCTGGGTTCGATCCCAGGCGCCGGCGAGAAACAATGGGCAGAGTTTCTTTCACGCTATGTTGTTACCTAGCAGTAAAATAGGTACCTGGGTGTTAGTCAGCTGTCACGGGCTGCTTCCTGGGGATGGAGGCCTGGTTGAGGACCGGGCCGCGGGGACACTAAAGCCTCGTAATCGTCTCAAGATAACCACACACGACCTGCAGCACAGCTGATCCAGCCAGGATAACGCTGGCCACACTGGCCTACAAGGACTCATTACCCGAGGTGTTACATAGGACACAAGTAATAAATACATTCATTATAATTGGGTTTATTACAAAAATATAATTGTACATACGAATCAACTAAATAAAAGCAGTGGCAATTTTAGAACATAATTATTTTTGGCTAATTCTTTTAATTAATTTTTAGGGGATTAGTAGTGGGGGTAGGGGTTAGTAGTGATGGTAGGGGTTAGTAGTGGTGGTAGGGGTTAGTAGTGATGGTAGGGGTTAGTAGTGGTGGTAGGGGTTAGTAGTAGTGGTAGGGGTTAGTAGTAGTGGTAGGGGTTAGTAGTGGTGGTAGGGGTTAGTAGTAGTGGTAGGGGTTAGTAGTAGTGGTAGGGGTTAGTAGTAGTGGTAGGGGTTAGTAGTGGTGGTAGGGGTTAGTAGTGGTGGTAGGGGTTAGTAGTAGTGGTAGGGGTTAGTAGTAGTGGTAGGGGTTAGTAGTAGTGGTAGGGGTTAGTAGTGGTGGTAGGGGTTAGTAGTGGTGGTAGGGGTTAGTAGTGGTGGTAGGGGTTAGTAGTAGTGGTAGGGGTTAGTAGTAGTGGTAGGGGTTAGTAGTAGTGGTAGGGGTTAGTAGTGGTGGTAGGGGTTAGTAGTAGTGGAAGGGGTTAGTAGTGGTGGTAGGGGTTAGTAGTGGTGGTAGGGGTTAGTAGTGGTGGTAGGGGTTAGTAGTGATGGTAGGGGTTAGTAGTGGTGGTAGGGGTTAGTAGTGATGGTAGGGGTTAGTAGTGGTGGTAGGGTAGGGGTTAGTAGTGGTGGTAGGGGTTAGTAGTGGTGGTAGGGGTTAGTAGTGGTGGTAGGGGTTAGTAGTGGTGGTAGGGGTTAGTAGTAGTGGTAGGGGTTAGTAGTGGTGGTAGGGGTTAGTAGTGGTGGTAGGGGTTAGTAGTGATGGTAGGGGTTAGTAGTGGTGGTAGGGGTTAGTAGTGATGGTAGGGGTTAGTAGTGGTGGTAGGGGTTAGTAGTGATGGTAGGGGTTAGTAGTGGTGGTAGGGGTTAGTAGTGATGGTAGGGGTTAGTAGTGGTGGTAGGGGTTAGTAGTGATGGTAGGGGTTAGTAGTGGTGGTAGGGGTTAGTAGTGATGGTAGGGGTTAGTAGTGGTGGTAGGGGTTAGTAGTGATGGTAGGGGTTAGTAGTGATGGTAGGGGTTAGTAGTGGTGGTAGGGGTTAGTAGTGATGGTAGGGGTTAGTAGTGATGGTAGGGGTTAGTAGTGGTGGTAGGGGTTAGTAGTGGTGGTAGGGGTTAGTAGTGATGGTAGGGGTTAGTAGTGGTTAGTAGTGGTGGTAGGGGTTAGTAGTGGTGGTAGGGGTTAGTAGTAGTGGTAGGGGTTAGTAGTAGTGGTAGGGGTTAGTAGTAGTGGTAGGGGTTAGTAGTGGTGGTAGGGGTTAGTAGTGGTGGTAGGGGTTAGTAGTAGTGGTAGGGGTTAGTAGTAGTGGTAGGGGTTAGTAGTAGTGGTAGGGGTTAGTAGTGGTGGTAGGGGTTAGTAGTAGTGGTAGGGGTTAGTAGTGGTGGTAGGGGTTAGTAGTGGTGGTAGGGGTTAGTAGTGGTGGTAGGGGTTAGTAGTGATGGTAGGGGTTAGTAGTGATGGTAGGGGTTAGTAGTGGTGGTAGGGGTTAGTAGTGATGGTAGGGGTTAGTAGTGGTGGTAGGGGTTAGTAGTGGTGGTAGGGGTTAGTAGTGATGGTAGGGGTTAGTAGTGGTGGTAGGGGTTAGTAGTGGTGGTAGGGGTTAGTAGTAGTGGTAGGGGTTAGTAGTGGTGGTAGGGGTTAGTAGTGGTGGTAGGGGTTAGTAGTGATGGTAGGGGTTAGTAGTGGTGGTAGGGGTTAGTAGTGATGGTAGGGGTTAGTAGTGGTGGTAGGGGTTAGTAGTGATGGTAGGGGTTAGTAGTGGTGGTAGGGGTTAGTAGTGATGGTAGGGGTTAGTAGTGGTGGTAGGGGTTAGTAGTGATGGTAGGGGTTAGTAGTGGTGGTAGGGGTTAGTAGTGATGGTAGGGGTTAGTAGTGGTGGTAGGGGTTAGTAGTGATGGTAGGGGTTAGTAGTGATGGTAGGGGTTAGTAGTGGTGGTAGGGGTTAGTAGTGATGGTAGGGGTTAGTAGTGATGGTAGGGGTTAGTAGTGGTGGTAGGGGTTAGTAGTGGTGGTAGGGGTTAGTAGTGATGGTAGGGGTTAGTAGTGGTTAGTAGTGGTGGTAGGGGTTAGTAGTGGTGGTAGGGGTTAGTAGTAGTGGTAGGGGTTAGTAGTGGTGGTAGGGGTTAGTAGTGGTGGTAGGGGTTAGTAGTGATGGTAGGGGTTAGTAGTGATGGTAGGGGTTAGTAGTGGTGGTAGGGGTTAGTAGTGGTGGTAGGGGTTAGTAGTGATGGTAGGAGTTAGTAGTAGTGGTAGCGAGTTAGTTGTGTGTGTCGGACGGGGTCGAGGGTTTGGAATAGATATGATAGAGCCCAGTAGGCTCAAGAATCTGTGCACCAGTTGATCGTCAGTTAAGAGACCGGACCAAAGAGCCAGAGCTCAACCCCCCGTAAGCACAACTAGGTGAGTACACACACAGCGTCCATGGGAGCGCTAAAACATATTTTTTAACCTTTTTCGTCATCGACAGTTCAGATTTCGGTGAAACTTTAGACGTGAAGAGCTGAAGATCGTGTTTCAAATTTCACAAAGGAATCTGAAGTGTATGAAACACAAGATCTGAAAATATGTTTAGATACCCCCTTCTCTCTCTCTCTCTCTCTCCCTCCCCACCCAGGCAGTCCCTATCACGCACAACGGCCGCCACTGACGCACTGTTTCATCATAACATGGGTTCAGGACTTCCTTTATCGCCAGGCCTGGTACCTCACTTGCTCCCCGGTACCTCACTTGCTCCCCGGTATCTCACCCACTTCCCGGTACCTCACCCGTTCGATCCTTTAAAGTAGAATAAATTTTATTTAAATCTTATAATTTACGATCGATATATTTTTCTGAAGCATAATGTTTCAATACAATTTTAAACAAGTAATTGTTTATTCCATGCAGATTTATGGAGATATTACTATCACGATTTTAATTCTATTTTTATAGTTCTCTTTTTTCTCTTTGTCGTTCCTGAGGCGTGCTGAGGTAAATGAATTTGTGGGAGGAGAAAAGCTTGAATTCAAAAGTTGTTTTTAGAACAAAACTTGTTTATAAGTGCTATGGTGTGTTTAGGGCTATGGTTGTTCATCTTGGTGCAGGTCAATACTGTTTGGTCAAGGGAGGGAGGGGGGAGGTCACTGTATCTGTGCTGCTATCCTCTCGGCTTGTCAAGTCCAGCCACAAGGAAGCAAATATCCAAGTCTGAGGGTAATGCATTATAATATTATCCCACACAGTAGCATCAGACACACACATCAAGCAGCACCACACACACACACACACACACACACACACACACACACACACACACACACACACACACACACCCATCAAGTAGCACCACACATACACACACCAAGTAGCACTAGACACAAAGAACAACTGAATTAAACAGCCATGTTTTTAGTCTTGCTTGCATTAGCTGACAGAAGAGCAGGCAGCGTTTCTGGACAAGAGTGTAATGCATACTGATAGTCTTGGGCCGGCCGCCCGCCTCCAGCCCCACACACACCAACTCCTCCTGCCTAATACATCTCAACTTTCACGGAATGTTTAAGACAAAAGTATACGTGAAATTCAGGGGTGGAGATGAACTGGCCTCCACAACGCATGAAGTGGCAATGGTGTGAACTTACAAAACAAAAAAGGAAACAATCACTAGGAGTCATGAGGAGGAATCGAACCCGCACACTTACTGCTCCCAAGCACACACCCTAGACCACTACACCACGACATGGTAAAAGCCATGCAACCTGGTATTCAGCATAATCTAGGGGTGCTGAGACTTCCACTGACGCCCAGTCAGGGTATCACGCACTGCCCCTTATGTACTCTGGCTATGGTCCAGGAGTACTACCTCTAACTCTTCTCTACAAAAGCAAAGTGAATGGAGGCAATGCATGAAACTCTGACTGGGCTCAGATGAATCCCAGTTTGTGTTGGTTTTACCATCTCGTGGTGTAGTGGTGTAGGGTGTGTGCTTGGGAGCACCAAATGTGCGGGTTCGCATTCTCTTCATGGGGGCCTACTGATTTTCTCATTCATACATCACAGTAATGTGATTTCATTGTACAAAACAAGGAAAACACGCGGCGTGCACAAACACAGGGACGGTCACAGCGAGAGAGGAGGTATGAAAGCCACATACACAGTACCACATGGTTGAGGCCACATACACAGTACCACATGGTTGAGGCCACATTCACAGTACCACATGGTGGATGAGGCCACATACACAGTACCACATGGTGGATGAGGCCACATACATAGTACCACATGGTGGAGGAAACTGTCCGGGAATCAGTCAGACATAAAGACCTGAAGAACCTGATGTAACAACCTGACATCAAATGGGTCTTCATCTGCTGCGATCACGCTCCTTGCCAATCATAACAACTGACATTAGTAATATAACAACAATATAATTCTTGACCTTGTATATCACGTAAGTCAGACAAATTCTTGAACATGCGGCGCCAGCATGGAGTTTTCATATCGTCTTATATGAAACGAAGCTGAAAAAAACGAGGAAAACCACTAGACAAGTTCCTGAGATGAGAGGTATGAGCTATGAGGAAAGACTAAAGGAACTGAATCTCGCGTTACTGGAAGCTGGAGGAGACATAGAAGACAGGACTACCATATACAAGATTCGCAGTGGAACAGAGGAGTGACAAACAGTTTGAGACATAAGAGTTCACGACGAAATAAACACGAGGAACACAGGACTCAAATGAGCCACCGAGACTTTAGGGAAAATGATTTATGTATGAAAGAAGTTGACAGTAAATAACGAGGTGAAGGCAGACGTCGTACACAGTTCCAAATGAAACATTATAAGAGCCCAATAGGCTCGGGAACTAGTCCACCAGCCGATTGTAGGTTGAGAGATGGGACCAAAGAGCTAATGCTCAACTTTCGCAACCATAATTAACGAGTAAAATTAGTTAAGTACACACAATCATAACGAGTATCTGTTCCTGTCTCCCAATTTCAGTCGTCCCTCGCCTGTTACAACAGCTCCCTAGTTAATGCTTCTTATCGTACCTCATCTTGGGACTGTGTAGGTAGTTACCTTCAACTACCTCCCCTTCTGACCCCATTTGTATGGGAAGGAATTTAAGGCGAAGAGAATCACCAGTTTGAAGCAATAGGCTCGGGTGTGACCAAGTCGCTGGGGGAAGAGAGTGCTACGCGCCACCTGTTGCGTAGGGGTTCGTAAGGTCGAAAATCAGCAGCCGTAATTGGTCACGTGGTTGCTATAACGTTAACTCTCAGCAGGCATTCATCTTGGCAATTAAACACGCCCCTTCTGCAAGGTATCACAATTATACGGCAGAGGCGCGGAGTGAAGGGAAGGGCAGGTGCAGGGAAGGGAAGGGAAGGGAAGGGAAGGGAAGGGAAGGGAAGGGAAGGGAAGGGAAGGAAAATAATGAAGGGGGAAAGGAAATATTACAGTAAGGAAACGAGAAGAGGAAAGGGCTCCTTCATGGAACTAAACAAAGCCAATTTCTTAAAATATGCAACTTAAGCAGGAGTTCAAAATCACACCAGATATGATACACAGGTTCAAGCGAACTCTTATTTGTAACGTGCTAACATAATCACTGTTGTTACTATTAGTACTACTACTACTACCAGCAGTACTACGACTACTACTGGTACTATTACAACTACTACTACTACTACTACTGCTACTAACACCTGCTGTAATTTCAAACACACCTGCACTGCCTATCTTTAAAACTTTATCACCACAACCTTAACAACGGCATCATCAACATTTGCACCAACAACAGCAGCAACAGCAGCAGCAGCAACAGCAGCAGCAGCAACAGCAGCAACAGCAGCAGCAACAGCAGCAACAGCAACAGCAACAAGATCTTAACCACTAACTTGGCCAGCAAGACCCACAAAGTAAGAGCTCCGGAGGACGTGGCAGGTTACCAGACAAGACACTGGGCTCCTATAATGTCCGCGTCAATGTCTCCAGGAAGGTCCGTAAGAAAGCGTGTTTAGGAGCCATTTACAAGATAATGTCTGGTAATGACGGGCCATTTTGGGCGATGGAAATGTTCGTCGGTTCACTGAAATGGACAATGAACAATTGCAGGAGTGAACACCTTTGGCCGTAGAAGATTTTGCTTGAATAGTTTTAACATACGGACATGATTATGCAGTTTAATCCCCCCACACAAACACACAAAACTCACACACACACACACACACACACACACACACACACACACACACACACACACACACACACACACACACACACACACACACACACACACACACACAAGGACCCCCTCATCACCTCAACCCCCAAAACCCGTCCAGCCCTCGTCCCCTCAACCCCCAAAACCCACCCAGCTCTCATCTCCTCAACCCCCAAATCCCATCCAGACCTCATCCCCTCAACCCCAAGAACCCACCCAGACCTCATCCCCTCAACACCCAAAGCCTACCCTGCCCTCACCCCTCCTCATCCCCTCTCCTTCCATGTGACCCCCCACCCTTGCGAGGGAGGTGGGAGGTCCCCCCCACCCCCTCTATCCATCCCCCTCCCAACCTCTCAACCTCTATCTGTCTCCCAACCTTACGCCATCTCCCAACCCCTCTATGCCCTCCCTAATCTTCAGACCCAGTATGCCCTTCCTACTCCAGACCTACCTACCCAGGCCCTACCCCAGACCCTCCTACCTACCTTCCTAGAAGCCCAGCCCCCAGTAGCCCCCCAAGCACCCCTCCTGAACTCTTTCACCCCCCATACACCCCCCGGACCCCCCCAGACACCCCCTGGATCCCCCCGGACATCCCCCGGACCCTCCCCGCCCCCAGTCATCCCCCAGACACCCCCCAGATCCCCCAGATCCCCTCTGCCCCCAGTCACCCCCCAGACATCCCCCAGATCCCCCCAGACCCCCAGAGAAAGGGAGAACTCTGGTACAAGAGTTTCCATGAAGAATCTCAAGGTTTGGTACACCAATGCTGATGGGGTATCTAATAAAGCAGAAGAGATAAAAGAAAGAGTGAGTGAAGCAGATCCTGACATAGTTGCAATTGTGGAAACTAAAATTAATGACATGATCTCAGATGCTATCTTTCCTGAAGGGTACCAGGTGATACGAAAAGAGAGGACACAGAGACAGGGAGGGGGAGTAGCACTCCTAATAAAGCGGAAATGGAAGTTTGAAGACCTGGGAAATCGAGTTACCAATGAGTGCACAAGCTTCATACATGGAACTCTGACAGTAGATGGGAGGAAGATTGTGATCATGGTAATCTACAATCCCCCACCAAACAGTAGAAGACCCAGGCAGGAGTATGATGACAACAACAAAGCATGTATTGATGAACTGCAGAAGGCAGCAACACTAGCCCACAGAATGAGAGCGAAGCTGCTGATCATGGGGGACCTAAATCATGGAGAGATAAATTGGGAATCAAGGAATCCCCATGGAGGGGATGAAACGTGGGGAGCAAAATTAGTAGATGTTATAGACAGGAATTTCCTGACACAACATGTGAAGGAAGACACAAGGGAAAGAGGAGGAGATGCACCGAGCCTATTAGACCTGATTTTCACCCAGAACGTAGAAGATATCGAGAATTTAGAGCATGAAATACCTCTAGGGGCCAGTGACCATTGTGTCCTAGTCTTTGACTACATGATGGAATTCAAAATTATGACCATGGGACAAGAGATCTGGGAAAGGAGAGCTGACTACAGGAAAGGGGACTATATGAGGATAAGGGACTATCTGGGTGAAGTGCAGTGGGAGGAAGAAATTAGAGGAAAAACAGTCCAAGATATGATGGACCTAGTCATACAGAAATGCCAGGAGGCCGAAGAGAGATTTATACCAACGGTAAAGGGAAAAAATAAGAAGGAATATAATAACCCATGGTTTAATAGACAGTGTCAGGAAGCAAAAATGGCCAGCAGGCGGGAGTGGAGGAAGTACAGAAGACAAAGAACAGAGGACAACAGAAGCAGATACAACAGAGCTAGGAACGATTACATTAACATAAGACGAACATCGGAAAGGGACTATGAGAACGATATTGCAATCAAAGCGAAAAAACAACCTAAGTTACTACACAGTCATATAAGAAGAAAAATGTCGGTGAACGACCAAGTGACAAGACTAAGGAAGACAGAGGGGGCATATACTGAAAGTGACAAGGAAATCTGCGAGGCACTGAATGCCAGTTTCCATGGAGTGTTCACTACCGAGCCTGAGCAGCTCCCATTGTTGGAAGGGGTTACCCTAGATGAAAGACTATCAGATATAGAGGTGACAGCAGAGGAGGTAATGAAACAGTTGACAACTCTAGATGCAACTAAAGCAGTTGGACCAGACAAAGTATCACCGTGGATACTAAAAGAAGCAGCACAGGCCCTCAGCGTGCCTCTGGCAATGATCTTTAATGAGTCACTTATGTCAGGAGAATTGCCCAGTTGCTGGAAGAAGGCAAATGTCGTGCCGATCTTCAAGAAAGGAGATAGGGAGGAGGCACTTAACTACAGACCTGTATCACTGACAAGCATCCCCTGTAAAATACTGGAAAGAATAATTAGGCTACGACTGGTTGCACACCTGGAGAACATTAGGTTTGTGAACAAACATCAACATGGGTTCTGGACAGGGAAATCGTGCCTAACAAACCTTCTGGAATTCTATGATAAAATAACGAGGATAAGACAGGACAGAGATGGTTGGGCAGACTGCATATTTCTGGACTGCCAAAAAGCCTTTGATACAGTACCGCACATGAGACTGCTGTTCAAGCTCGAGAGGCAGGCGGGGGTGGGGGGAAAGGTCCTAGAATGGATAAGGAACTACCTAACAGGAAGGAGCCAAAGAGTTACGGTAAGGGGCGAGAAGTCGGACTGGCGAACAGTAACAAGTGGAGTACCACAAGGATCGGTGCTGGGACCAATTCTATTTCTTGTGTATGTTAACGACATGTTTACAGGCGTAGAGTCCTACATGTCGATGTTTGCGGATGATGCAAAGTTGATGAGAAGAGTTGTGACAGATGAGGATTGCAGGATCCTCCAAGAGGACCTGAACAGATTGCAGAGATGGTCAGAGAAATGGCTACTAGAATTCAACACGAGCAAATGTAAAGTTATGGAAATGGGACTAGGAGATAGGAGACCAAAGGGACAGTACACAATGAAGGGGAACAGCCTACCTGTAACGACGCGTGAAAGAGACCTGGGGGTGGACGTAACACCTAATCTATCTCCTGAGGCACATATTAATAGGATAACGACAGCAGCGTACTCTACACTGGCAAAAGTTAGAACATCATTCAGAAACCTAAGTAAGGAGGCATTTAGGGCGCTTTACACTGCCTACGTAAGGCCAGTCTTAGAGTATGCCGCCTCATCATGGAGTCCCCATCTGAAGAAGCATATAATGAAACTGGAAAAGGTTCAGAGGTTTGCAACGAGACTCGTCCCAGAGCTACGAGGGATGGGGTATGAAGAGCGCCTGAGGGAACTGTGCCTTACGACACTAGAAAGAAGAAGGGAGAGGGGGGACATGATAGGAACGTATAAGATACTCAGAGGAATTGACAGAGTGGACATAGACGAAATGTTCACACGGAATAGTAACAGAACGAGAGGACATGGATGGAAGCTTGAAACTCAGATGAGTCACAGAGATGTAAGGAAGTTTTCTTTTAGCGTGAGAGTAGTGGGGAAATGGAATGCACTTCAGGAACAGGTTGTGGAAGCAAATACTATTCATAATTTTAAAACCAGGTATGATAGGGAAATGGGACAGGAGTCATTGCTGTAAACAACCGATGCTCGAAAGGCGGGATCCAAGAGTCAATGCTCGATCCTGCAAGCACATATAGGTGAGTACATATAGGTGAGTACACACACACACACACACACTACTCCCCCCCTCCTTCCCTACACACGCAAGTGTATTTTGTAAACTTGAGGATAATCATTTGCGTCCGAATACCTCGGCATCTTTGGTTTAAAGTCGTTGTTACTGTAAAATATAATTTCTTTAACGTTAAACTTTCAGGGGTTCTTAACATTTCCCGAGGTAAGCGCTGCATGTAGTAAGTCCGCCTCAGCCTTACACCTGGCTACTGGCCTTACACTTGCTACACTAATACATGGATAAAGTAAACTTAATTTAAGTACTTTTCATTTGTACAGAATTTCCAGGACCTCTTAAAATTTACTTCAGCACCCGCTGGAGGCACTAGGACCCCCCATGGGGACGCTAGTACCACTAGGGGAGGGGTGCTTAACCCCCCCTTGGGGGCGCTGGTTCCCCTTGTGGTGCTAGTAGCCCCCCTGGGGGCGTAAATCCCCCCTTGGGGGCACTGGTACCCGAGGTTAAGAAAGTGTTGTTGTCTGGTAGCCTGCGTTATCAGGTGTATTATACAGCCAGTATACCTTGACAACAATGTATTATCATGTGATTGTCAGCAGTGTCGCGCCCCCAGTAACACTTGCCTCGTTGCCTGGTGATCACCTGTTACACATTTTGTTACTGGTAATGCTGGTCACTTGCCACATGCTTGCGACAGCTGTCACTGCTCAAATATATCTACAACGTTTGTCTTGGTGCTTCCTGGTCAGCTGTTGTGTTACAAAGATTGTCTTGGTGCTTCCTGATCAGCTGTTGTGTTACAAAGATTGTCTTGGTGCTTCCTGGTCAGCTGTTGTGTTACAAAGATTGTCTTGGTGCTTCCTGATCAGCTGTTGTGTTACAAAGATTGTCTTGGTGCTTCCTGATCAGCTGTTGTGTTACAAAGATTGTCTTGGTGCTTCCTGATCAGCTGTTGTGTTACAAAGATTGTCTTGGTGTTTCCTGATCAGCTGTTGTGTTACAAAGATTGTCTTGATGCTTCCTGATCAGCTGTTGTGTCCTGGTGCCCGACGGTCAGGTGCTCTATAAGGCTCTAAACATTTCTTGACTAATGCTCAGGTGATAAGCTCATCAATCATACGCTTATCAGGATGCTAAAAAAACATTTACATTTAAGATGAAAAATAACGCTGAATTATGAAGCAAATAAACAACAGTGATAAACCAGCCTCCACTTCCCCACCTAACTCAGACGAAAACAAAACAAACGATACGAAATTATTCAGGAAAACCCGCTTTATCTAATCCGTCTGCCACGAAAATTTATGACAATCTTAAGTACCGATCACTTTGTAGCGTTCAGGTGAGTCTCGTAAGTATAATGTTGGGATGTTTTCTTGACCACGACAAATATATGACCTTCAGGATGTAATTAAAACTGGAGGAGCGGCTGGCTGGTATTACCGTGGGAACCGTACCCCCTACACCCGCTCTTCTTTATGGCTCTAGCTACTGACTATGGCTCTATGGCTCTATGGCTCCAGGCTCTCTATGGTACACCTCGTGTCTGGGGCTTTATCTTCTGGCCTGCTGTGTGTATTAATACGGTCCTAGGTGCTTTGTGTATTAATACAGTTCTAGGGTTAGGTTATCTTGAGATGATTTCGGGGTTTAGCGTTCCCGCGGCCCGGTCCTCGACCAGGCCTCCTTTTTGTTACACATCCCCAGGAAGCAGCCCTGCAACCAGCTCTCGCACAAGACAGTACATATATGACTTACTACTTGTAATCACTATTTGGCTGATTAATACGTACCTATGTGGTATATGACAAATTATATTTTGTTTTTAAGGTAAAAACTCTTCCTATAGATTTACGAAACACCAGTTTTCATATTAGGAATTTCTTTTTCAGCTTTATTAAACAATAGAGATTTTATACAATATTTGACAATATCCTGAGTTACTTTACAATTTATTTAAATATTTTGGTTTTGTTTTATTATTTTTATAAAACTGTAATATCAATATAGGTATAGGTTAAGTAATAATTGTAATTAAGAAGCAATACGAGGCTTATCTTAACATACTAAGAAGGTTAGATTAGGTCGGTGTTTTCTATTAAGCTTTTCAAGGTAAACTAAAATATTCACAATAAATTAGTATGTCACATATGCACTTATTAATAAGCCAATATTGACTAAGAAGTGCGAGAACGGGTTGCACAACCACCAGATTCCTTCCCCAGCCCCTATAACTCCGTCCCGCCTCAGCATCCCATTACTGACATTAACCAAGAGAGCAGGAAGGCGGCCTACCCACTAAGTACCAGCATTAATTACCCCAAAACGACCAACTGCCAATTAAAGCCCTAACAAAAGAACCACTCACGAAGGTCTTAACTAGCAGGCGCAGCAGATGGACAAACTGCGTTCCACATGGCCTCACCAGACCCACAAAAACTGGGTCAGGCGAGGATTATCTACCGCTGTTTATATTCTACAACTGTCCACCTAGCAGGGTAAGCCTTATTTATGCTCATTCAAGAGAAAGCAGATTTATGAGACGGTGCCGTGAGAGAGAGGCGTAGAGGCAGGGAGAGAAAGACAAAGATCAGGGCGATTAATACCGTACACCGTTAAACTTCCAGTAAAAACTATTAATGTTCCCCAAGACGTGAGAAAACACATTGCCATAAATAGAAAATAAACATTGAAAGAGAAGGGAGACACTTGAGGGTCGGCGCGAGTGGGCGGGGCTGAAGAAAAAGCAAAGGTGAAGGAGATGAGCCGCTCTCCACACACACGCCTGGCCTCCACAACCCCAGTTTGGGGCGTGGGAGAAGGGGAGAGGGAGGGAAGAAGGAGAGACGCAGAGGAGAAAGGATAGGGGGAAGGGGAGGAATAGAGAGGGGTAAAAACGAGAGGAAGGGGAGAAAAAGAGGGATAGAGAGGAGAAAAAGAGAGGGAAAGGAACAGAAGACCAGAAAAAGCTGCGGAACACATGTGACAAACACATCAAGAGTGATCTATACCTGGCTGTCTGCTGGGAAATGCTCCATGTAGTCACCTCAACGGTGCTCCCTTTCTCTGCGTAACCTCGCGGGGGACTCCCAGAAAACATTTAGTGTCAGCAAAGACATCTCATGTTATTCTTGTATGTCTGCCTTATGTTCTGGTAGAACAGGAAAGCATCTTCAACACGACGGCACATGCTGCGTATCCATCCATCTCCTGAGTGTGTGGAGACTGCTTCCACACATAATAAGGCTTGGTAAGTCACTGTGTTGAGAATATCTTGGGAGAGAACCATGACTTCCTTGCTAATACTGTACATAGCCAGTAACACATACACACTATATATATTTTTTTAAATGAAATAAGATGACAAAATACACAAAATATTGGGGGTGGTAGGAGAAGACAATGTGTGGGTGTACACGGGTGCCCCACAAGGCTTCCCCGAATGCTGCATATCGTCTTCATCGAGGTCTGAGGGTCCTTACAAACGCAATCAGAGGTGATACCCCTATATATACCTATACTCTCGGGTCCTAGCAACGCAGACATATGGCATAACATTAAAGACTTTTTAATATTTAGTAAGGCTAAATTAGTCTACATTAAGATAGATCACGGTAGGTTAAGCTAGGTTAACTTGGTAAAGGATAAGCTAGGTCCGGTTTTAATGTCGGTAGAGTTAGATTTGGCATTTCTGTATTCAATGTCTCCTTCCATCTTACATGTTTCTTCTGTAACACCTTGAGGGCTCATACCAGGCCTCGTGAGCTACACTACTGTTCACGTTCACTTCTTACCGGTGTTTCTTAGCCAGTTAATTTCTTTATGACTTAAGTTACTGTCCTCCACGCTCGCCACTTGGGGGGGGGAAGGAAGAGAGAGAGAGAGAGAGAGAGAGAGAGAGAGAGAGAGAGAGAGAGAGAGAGAGAGAGAGAGAGAGAGAGAGAGAGAGAGAGAGAGAGAGAGAGAGAGAGAGAGAGAGAGAGAGAAGGGGAACTCACAGAACCTCGGGAACACCAGGCATCCTCCAACACACTGTGACTCTCTGGCATCCATTCTCCCTACCATCTATATCACACAAATACCCTTCCTTCCTACTCGACATAATATTGTAATAATAGTAATATTAATCCCATAATACCAGAGGTTTTTTCCATCAGTAGGTGAAAGCTTCCCAAAGGAACCTCCAATTGTAATCGGAGGTTGAATAATCAAGTTGATTTTCGGTGATTTAAATGCATGAAGTTCGTCTGGGAAGAGCCACAACCTAGCCAAGGGAGGGAGGGAGTGAGGGATGGAACGGAGGAAGGTAAATTGGAGGGAATGAATAAATGGGGAAAGAAGCCATGGACGGAAGAGGGAATAAGTGTAAAAAAATCATTAAAGGAAAGGAGGATAGATAGAAAAAACAAATGTTGGTGAAAAGGAGAGGTAAAGGAGAGAGAGAGAGAGAGAGAGAGAGAGAGAGAGAGAGAGAGAGAGAGAGAGAGAGAGAGAGAGAGAGAGAGAGAGAGAGAGAGAGAGAGAGAGAGAGAGGGGGGGGGGGGGGGGAGGGAGGGAGAGCCAAGCAATTAACATGGAGAATTATATTTTCCCCAATGCCTAACTGGGGGCCAGGAGAGGCGAGCAGCGGCTAATTTGGTAATAAATAGACTCCAGGCCGGGATGCTCGCAGATAAACAGCTGTTGAAGGAGTCACCGTGATTCCTATACCGATCATCTTAACAAATTTATAAGAGTTGATTGCTTAAATTACACGGAAACATAGAACAAAAAATCTCTTCCACTGGTGACTGATTGACAGGTAGGAAGAAGTGGGTGTATTATTGAATACAGAAGAGGAGAGGAAGGAATAAAACGAGTGAAATTGAAGGAAAGAAAGAACAGGAGGACGAAAGAGAAAAAGAAATACAGGAACAGTTTGAAGCCAAACTGGGGCACTCTAATGACTTCTGGTCGTTGGATAATGTCTGATACTGTTACTAAGCCTAGCAGTAGCAACATCTAGGAGTCTGCTTATTTTATTACATGTTACAACTCAACAAAATACTAATTCACTTTCGTATGGATCACATTTTCCCTTGCATTTTGATTTGCAAATTTGGATGGTTCTATGATGGTTGTGAGAGTCAACCTTGCTCTATGGCGTCCAGCTGTATCGTGACGTCACTTCCTTCACTATTTAATTAAGAAAACGCTAAAGTAAAGAGTAAAAGGTCTCCTTCTACCTCTTAATCACTGAGAGCGACCTTCTGAGAGCCCAGCAACCAATGGCCTCCCCACTTAACAAGACTCCTTATTACAACCGAAATTAATCCTATTGTTCTTCTTAATTACTCAAAAAATAATAATCAACATAGCTCCTCTCTACACAAAATCTGGGGAGGAAAAAAATCCCAGCTGAAGCAGAGCGCCACACGCAAAAATCCTAATTATATCCCATCCTAATCACCAAAAACATTAACGTGTCTGCCATGTGTCCACCAGTGCTCCTGTACAGTTACCACCCCACACCGTGGACGCCAGCAAGGTGTATCTCAATCATCTACCTGCATGTTTTTGATCCAGTGGCGTCTTTAAGACAGTATAGATGAAAGAGTGAAGATGAAGAAATAACAAAAAAACAACACTAGCACAGACAAGCACGACATGTATTATCTGATCAAGATTGACAACATCAACCTGACGGGCGTTGAGGTGAGACAGACACGGAGGAAGACAAGATGGACAAGGCGGAGTGAACTCAGAATATACAGGAATGACTTCGGTCTATTACAGGATCACATTACCACCAACTGGATGGCACTTAATTAAGTAAAAATAGACTTTGCATATATTAGGTGTAATTCATGAGGCCGTAGAATAGACATGTCAAATGTGGTATGTATTGATAATTTCATAATGTACATTCACGTGTGACACCAGAACAGTCCGGTGGACCCATGCATATAAGGTCACAGAGTATACACACACTGACATTTCGGGAGGCTGCATAAATCAGCAGCCATCAGCAGCCCTGAGAGGGCAAGTAAAGCCCGAATATTCATGGGATTTGCATGGTGAAACACACACCCGACAACCAATTAAATTCTGAGTAGCTAAATGTGTGTGTGTGTGTGTGTGTGTGTGTGTGTGTGTGTGTATGTGTGTGTGTGTGTGTGTGTGTGTGTGTGTGTGTGTGTGTGTGTGGGTGGGTGGGTGGGTGGGTGTGGGTGGGTGTGTGCGTGTGTGTGCGTGTGTGTGCGTGTGTGTGTGCGTGTGTGTGTGTGTGCGTGTGTGTGTGCGTGTGTGTGTGCGTGTGTGCGTGTGTGTGCGTGAGCGCGTGTGTACTCACCTAGTTGTACTCACCTAGTTGCGTTTGCGGGGGTTGAGCTCTGGCTCTTTGGTCCCGCCTCTCAACCGTCAATCAACAGGTGTACAGATTCATGAGCCTATCGGGCTCTGTCATATCTACACTTGAAACTGTGTATGGAGTCAGCCTCCACCACATCACTTCCTAATGCATTCCATTTGTCAACCACTCTGACACTAAAAAAGTTCTTTCTAATATCTCTGTGGCTCATTTGGGCACTCAGTTTCCACCTGTGTCCCCTTGTGCGTGTTCCCCTTGTGTTAAATAGACTGTCTTTATCTACCCTATCAATCCCCTTCAGAATCTTGAATGTGGTGATCATGTCCCCCCTAACTCTTCTGTCTTCCAGCGAAGTGAGGTTTAATTCCCGTAGTCTCTCCTCGTAGCTCATACCTCTCAGCTCGGGTACTAGTCTGGTGGCAAACCTTTGAACCTTTTCCAGTTTAGTCTTATCCTTGACTAGATATGGACACCATGCTGGGGCTGCATACTCCAGGATTGGCCTGACATATGTGGTATACAAAGTTCTGAATGATTCTTTACACAAGTTTCTGAATGCCGTTCGTATGTTGGCCAGCCTGGCATATGCCGCTGATGTTATCCGCTTGATATGTGCTGCAGGAGACAGGTCTGGCGTGATATCAACTCCCAAGTCTTTTTCCTTCTCTGACTCCTGAAGAATTTCCTCTCCCAGATGATACCTTGTATCTGGCCTCCTGCTCCCTACACCTAACTTCATTACATTACATTTGGTTGGGTTAAACTCTAACAACCATTTGTTCGACCATTCCTTCAGCTTGTCTAGGTCTTCTTGAAGCCTCAAACAATCCTCTTCTGTTTTAATCCTTCTGTGTTTGTGCGTGTATGTGTGTGTAAACACAAAAGGGTGTTAAATAAATTTCGTAATTAACTCTAGTATGCTACCGCTCACTCTTCTTAATAGAGATGCCGGTAAATTTTTTGAAACAGAGAAGGAAAGATAGAGGTGGGAGGGGTAGAGAGGGGAGAAAAGTGAGACAGAATAGACGAAGGAGAGACAGATGCATTCAGAGAAACAATTGAGTGCTAACACGACAGATGAGTAATGCTACAGAAAGATGAGGCGCAGAGATAGTAGGCAGAACAAGCAGGATGATCAGATACCCACGCGCGCACACACACACACATACACTGAGCCCAGTAGGATCAGGAATCTGTACACCAGTTGATTGACAGTTGAGAGGCGGGACCAAAGAGCCAGAGCTCAACCCCCGCAAGCACAACTTGGTGAGTATTGGCAGCCAAGAGAAGCTCCATGGACACTTTAAATCCAGCAACAGGTAATAATAAAAACTCCAATATAATAATATAAACAAAATATCCAAATTAGTGCAAACATGACAATATGGGAGCGAGCGCATGACAGCGAAGGCGGGAGTACGAGTAGCAGAGAAAAAGAAGTGTAAGATATAGATAGGAACAGGAAGTAATTGGGAGGAAGAACAGGGAACATTAGAACAATTGGTAATCGCCTTTATCTGCTAGGAAAACAGAGAGCACATCTGAACTATGTTCTACCTGGATAGGTTATGTTATGTAAGTAAAGGAGGAAGAGGTGAAAAAGTGAGAAAATAGGGGGTCTAGTAAAGGTGATGCATAGAAGACATAACGAAAATTTAAGACAAAAAGTCGAAGTATTTACCTTAGTGTTCCTTACCCATTTTCTCCTCATTTTCCTGGTCACGCTAACACAAAACACAGCCTGGCCTCCGTGGGGTCTCGCTGCTGTCCACTTCGTCGCTTCTCACTCTTCTTGAGACGTCTTAGGGACCCCGCAGGCACAAGGGGGTGACCGATGGATAAAGGGAGTGAGCGATGACCTCGAGAATATGTGATCACTAAGAGGGAGGGAGTAATCAATGTGTGATGAGGGGGAACACAAAGATCTTTCTCTCTCTTTCACCCCCTCCCCCTCTGCTTGCTGTCTACGATTCCTCGCTGTGTTATAGTGCCTTATCTACTGTGACTCATTGTGTGCACGTGTCTGCTTCACCCCCCCCCCCACGGTGACAGTAAACACATAACCTAATCAACACAATCCCTCCCAGACTCCCTCCCAATCACCAGCTCCCGACCCGAGCTCCGCCGTCCGCTGCCTTCCTCACAAATACCCAATAA
The DNA here is from genome assembly GCF_040958095.1 of Procambarus clarkii. Taxonomy (NCBI): domain Eukaryota; kingdom Metazoa; phylum Arthropoda; class Malacostraca; order Decapoda; family Cambaridae; genus Procambarus; species Procambarus clarkii. Next base: position 17,259,025 of record NC_091218.1, on the reverse strand, counting down.
TTAGGCTGCCACGGAGTCATATGCTAATGTAAAGCAATAATCAAAATATTTCTTATTCGATTTACTTGGAATGTAAAACCCAAATGGGATATAGAATATTAATGTAGAAATGGAATGGAAATCAAAAGTTTGTGTAAGATTATAAGGCTTGAACTGGAATATAAACTTTGAAATGGAGTGGGAAAATACATTTTATAATGGAAAAACATGATTGGAGTTGGGAAATATAGCTGTAATGGGTAAGTATTTGGTGACTGAAGAGAATAATGAGAAAGAGAACCAATAATGCAAAGAGTGCACCAGAAAATACAAAATAAAGAGGAACTTGAACACCTGAGAAAATATGTATTTATACAAGTAAAGAAGTAATCAGGAGCACCTTACTCCTTGTAGGACCTGACCTGCTCCCATTCATCTCTCATCACCTCCCCCCCCCCCTCAACGCTCTCTTCCACGCTGGCAGTCCCCCTCTCTTTAAACCTCTACCCCCTTCAACGCCGCCCCCCTCTCAAAAAGTAGTTACCTTCAAGATTCTAAATATGCAAATAGCCCTCCGAGCGCCTCATGAATGACACTCGCTGTTAAACAAGTGATTAAGGAAGTTTCCGCCAACTATTACCATCTGAAAACTCTGGGGATGGAACCCAAAAAAAAAAAAAAAAAATTATACAGAATATTAAAACATATGTCGCTGGTTGAGTTAACGATAGTTCACTTGAGGGAAGGACTCAGGTGCTGTCATGAAGTGTATATGAAATATAATGGAATGGAACTATCAGGGGCAAGCGCCAAGCTAGTACGACTACATAGCACTTGGAAGGGGGTCAGGATAAGGATTTGGGATGGGACGGGGAAAGGAATGGTGCCCAACAACTTGGACGGTCGGGGATTGAACGTCGGTCTGCTAGAAATGAGACTGTCCCTCCCGTCCCTTCCATGGAAATAACCATTCCATTCTTTTTTAAGTTGATAGAGCTACCGCCTCACACACGTGGGGTCCATGGTTCGAAACCCATAAAGTCCAGGTGAATGGAGTGTATATGAAATATATATATATATATATATATATATATATATATATATATATAAATACCACAAACCACTAATTGTATAAACATATTGGCAATTATCGTTGAGACGAGAAATCAAAGTCGGCCTCAAGTTCATTTGGATATTTTGTATTTCCAGCACCCACCTGTACCCTCTCGTCCGGAGCAACCTGTCCCCTTCCACTTTCTCAACATTTTCCACGTAGTGATCATGTCTCCTCTGATTATTCTCTTTCTTGTGATGATGGGCTCAGTTCCATAGTGTCTTCCTTTGTGTTACAGGGAGGTGCACGGCCATCACGCACACCTGATGACTCTGGTGGGAGAGGGCTGGAACAGGGGGTCTTGGACGGGAGTGACAGGGGCCTGGGGACGGGAGTGACATCTCACACCAACCATAAGCCTCTACTTAGCTGCTACTCAAGGTTCAAGTCAGGCGTAAGCCACCCCCCCCCCCCAGAGTTTCCTCCCAGCTGCACTCCCCCCCCCCCCCCCACCACCACCAGCTGCACCCCCGCCACCAGGTCCCCCCCCACCACCAGCTACCTCCACCACCACCAGCTGTCTCCACCACAACCAGCTGCACCCCCTCCCCATCAACTCTCTCCCCCCCCCCACCAGCTGCACCTCCACCATGAGCCCCCCCCCACCACCAGCTGCACCCCCTACCATTAGCTCCCCCCCCCCCACCACCAGCTGAACCCCCCACCACCCCTGCACCTGCACTACTGAAAGGAAGTGTAAACAATGTGGTATATTAAAGTCTCACACCCTCACCCATTATGTTCTTGATTGCCGGTTGATTAACGTGTACATAAAAACACTGAGATAAGGACTGTTCCTGAACAAATAGCCTGGATGTGTCACAACGAAAGATTGATGATATTCTGGAGAGATATAAGAATTTTGCACCAAGATTGCAACCTTTTGTTGAATTGTCTGAATGTCTGTTGCAAACTGTCTGTGTACTTAGTCATAAGAGTATTTGTGTGTACGTCTGGTAACATACTGCATGTGTAAAGGAAGAAATGTCTATATTTATCACTCAAAATGTTCAGTAATATGTTGATTGTGATGTGTGTCTATATATATGTAAACACGTTGCACTGAACGAGGTGAGAATAGCTTGAGCTACCTCATCTCTTTGTGTGTATTTATACCTCAATAAACATTTCAAAATCAATTTTCCAAAGGACTTCTTCAGTCTGATTTCACAGCCTAACACCACCTTTGTGTGGCGCTGACCAAACCACAAGGGTTCGAATAAAGACCTAGTAGTACCACAAGCCTTTGAACATGGTTCTGGCAGTACCACAATATTTCGAAACTGTAATGCGTAAGTTTTCAATGCTTTTATTCATGCTAAACCAAATCAATTTGAAGCCTATCATCCATAACGTACAAATACAGGTGAATTAAGGCGGGGGACGGGGAGTGTTAAGGTGAGTGACCTGGACATGTGCAGGAACAGGATGGTAAGTAACCTGAATAGTTGAGGTAAATATCCAGTTTATACCAACACTCCAGAGGCCATCACCCGACACCCTGGCACCACAGTCCATCTGGGAGCTGTATAAAGCTGTACTGACACCAAGTCAATTCCACACAAAGAACGACAAATAACAACGGGGGTTTATACAGTTAACTTAAGAAAGATCGCCAAAAGGTATATATACAATAGTCGCCAACAAACACAAGCAATCAGGGAGGAAGCTAAAGACTGCACGCATCAACACGATGGAACAAATTTTTAACACAAAGAGATTAACATGTCAGAGAGATGTAGGAAAAGTTCGAGCCTCGATCTATCTTGAAATAAATCTATCCCACGAGGCCAGATCTGGAGCATAATTATTGCAAAGCTCTTAAACCCGACATGATATCTCCTTTCTTGCTTGGAGGTCGTAGCTGTTCCAACATGGTGGTGTGATGTTGTCCGGGACCTGAGCTTAAGTGAAACACGTTCCAATAGATCAGATTAGTCAAAGACCAAGTTACAACACTACATGGGACGGTGTTCTTACTGAAGAGTGTCGTGTTTCGTGTTCGTCTCTGTTTCCTTTAGAAGGGTCCTGAACCCTTAACTTTTATATAACATATAAGCTTGCAAGAGATCACAGTAATTGTAGAACAATGGCAGCATACACCATATCATTCGTAATTTAGGATCAGATCCTCTTGATTATTGTCTTTTCTCTTTTTTTACGAGCACTGAACCCAGAGGTTAAATGTACCAAAACCAGCAGGTGGCGATATTAACAGCACCCGACACACCGATGGAGTGAACACGAGGGGTATTTCTACCCCAGGGACTAACCCCAGCGAGCCATCCGAAGGTTTCTTTATCAGGAGCCGACCATCCCGGCGTAGACAGCGGCACAGTTTCAACATCTATCATTCAGGCACAGTTTGTGTGGGATGTTACTGTCCAGGATTATAGGTGTGAAGCACACTTGCGAGTGGAGAAGAGGAAATATTGTTACTTCTAGGTAGCAATAGTAGCGCTTGCCTTCCTCTTTCATAAATGTATAAACTTTCCCAACTAAAAACAAAAAATCATCCATTTAATGACTTAAACATACGATCGTTAAAAGCAACTTGGAGCCTGGTCTTCCAAGCAATTCATTAAAAGGTGACTAAATAAAATATAGAAACGCTCAATTATTAACAAAACAAAATGACCAAATCTCAGACACAGGTCTATAAATATATATTTGCAAATGAGACGACATGTTGTGGGTTGGAATGTTGCTCATGCAGTGTTGCTGCATGCCACCAACACTCATCCATATGCAACACTGACCTCGCAGCAGCTCCACTGATAACTGTATCCCGCTCCTCGGTACTCCTACTCCCACCAAACATTGTTACCAACACCGTATATCCTAAACAAGTTTCTATATTAAAGATTGCTTTTCTTGTATCCTTGACAACCACTAGACACTCTTTCACAAACACCAGCGTCGCTCCTGCACTCACCACCACACACACACACACAAACACTGTGTTATTATGACATATAACATAATGGAGACAACCAAGGAAGCCTTGAACTACTGATGCAATACAATCATAACAATATTAGTTGTATTGACAACATCTTACCTGCCAGGGTCACAGACTGGGGTCTGGAAGCTGGAAGAAGGGACATCTTACCTGCCAGGGTCACAGACTGAGGCCTGGAAGCTGGAAGAAGAGACATCTTACCTGCCAGGATCACAGACTGGGGTCTGGAAGCTGGAAGAAGAGACATCTTACCTGCCAGGGTCACAGACTGGGGTCTGGAAGCTGGAAGGGACATCATTACCCACGCCATATCAGGTATAGGAAATGTGATCTCGTCTTCTTGCCTGATTAGTGCCAGACTCGGTGCTTGTCACTGCTGCTTTGCGGGAGCTTGCGATCTCTGTCTGTCTGTCTGTCCCTCTCAATGTCCTTCCGCTTCTCTTTGTGATTGTTTTACATATCTCATTCATCTACAGTGACGGTTCTGTTGGTAAGGGGTACGTTATTGTTGATCTCTTGAGTACTCTTTCCTCTAATTTGTGGATCGTTTATAAGACTCTGTCCCACCTTTTAAATGCTACTACTATTTTTCAACGTCCCACAAGATGGAGGAAAGAGTCCTGAAAGATATAATCGACAGAAACGTGACCCGTCTTACAAGAGAACATCTATCTCAAGGAGTCCGACAAGGCACAAACAACAAGGCTCTCTCAAAGATCACATCATTTTTACACGCAACCAGATCATCATCACAGATATCCTTTCCAACAACACCGAAATAATCGATAGATACAAGAAAAAGAGTTACATCTCAGCGCTACGTATCACACACACACTCATCCAGCCATCACGAGGCACCTTACACATAGGTACGTTCTTCCATTCTCAAGACCAAGAAAGAAGAGCTGGCTCACACCACGCCAACTGGCACATCAACATTGACCGTGCAACATATCCTTATCTTACATGGAATATATATACGTTACTTCTAATATATATATTCACTTTGCCGCCGAAGATACTCAGAGCTCCAACGAAATGTATTTAGTGTCAGGGCCAATGCAATGATAAAATTAACAGTGATTAGTTAGTTTTCAACTTTCTTCCCAAGAGAATAACCTGAAAAAAATAGATTCAAGCTGGAATCACTGATCTAACTCTTTCGGTCATATTCAATAACACACACACACACACACACACACACACACACACAATACATATATAATACATGAGAACTTGAGTGCCGGTTGGGACACGTATGTATCAAAGCGGGAGTTAATCAGTCATGGTGGCTGGTCCTGGCGGTCGGTCGGTCGCTACGTGGTCCGGGCCACTCACAACCCTTTTATCTTTTTAATTAAACATTTAATTTTGAGAGCCGGCATCCTCCTCTGTGTGGCCCGCTTGACGACGGTAACCGGACTGCTCCAACCGGAATCAGCGCCACATCACACAGTATTTACAATTTTTAAGGTATATAACAAAATATTTAATACTCAAAATTATTAATGCATTTTAAAGACATTCGTTTGCACTGAGAGAGAGAGAGAGAGAGAGAGAGAGAGAGAGAGAGAGAGAGAGAGAGAGAGAGAGAGAGAGAGAGAGAGAGAGAGAGAGAGAGAGAGAGAGAATATTGGTAATATCTTTGTGTTTATGTAAAAATATGTCCGTATGTGAGCAGCACAATGTGCTTACCCATAGTGTCTCTAGAGAACATTATCTAGCTGTAGCATCCAGCCTCATGTTTGTTGTACTGGTCCATTTATACCTCCAAACTCCCCAATATTGTCTCATTACTTGTTCAAGAAGCTGACAAACAATCCGTCTGGCTTCCAACTTTTGACAAACATTCTATTGTGTACACATAGATATATGATCGCGTTCAGTATATTCATTACAGATTTAAAGTATTTTGACTGCATAACTAATCAAAATTGCAAACTCGTACCGCGTATAAACCAAAACTTCTCCCTAAACACGAACGAATTCAAACAAAATCACAGTGGAATAGACCCAATGTATTGTTTTCCAAACGAGAGAAGCAACACGACGAGTGGATTGTAGCGAGACGCCTAATTACCTTAACAGCCTCGTTTATATGCGTAATGGACTCCACTTACCTCCTTAATAAATTAAGCTCCAAGTACTTACTTAAATAAATTTCTATCATTACCGAGGCAAACTGGAAATATGTTTATCGTAAATGAGCCATTATATGCATATTAGGTAACATTTTATAGTTAAACATCACATACACACTCACAACCCATGTGTATTTGGTATATTACTCAGGTATACACTCAAAATACAGGAATATTAAACTTCATACAAAACATACACAAATTAAATGTGTACTGCGATTGTCCCACACCTTTATAATATATGTGGGTGATTATCACTCACAGGTAAGAACCACAGCTGTCTCAGTCACCCACCAGCTGCAGGTGGCCAGGAACCACACCTCTCTCAGTCACCCAGCAGCTGCAGGTGGCCAGGAACCACAGTTCTCTCAGTCACCCAGCAGCTGCAGGTGGCCAGGAACCACACCTCTCTCAGTCACCCACCAGCTGCAGGTGGCCAGGAACCACACCTCTCTCAGTCACCCACCAGCTGCAGGTGGCCAGGAACCACAGTTCTCTCAGTCACCCACCAGCTGCAGGTGGCCAGGAACCACAGTTCTCTCAGTCACCCACCACCTGCAGGTGGCCAGGAACCACAGTTCTCTCAGTCACCCACCAGCTGCAGGTGGCCAGGAACCACACCTCTCTCAGTCACCCACCAGCTGCAGGTGGCCAGGAACCACAGTTCTCTCAGTCACCCACCAGCTGCAGGTGGCCAGGAACCACAGTTCTCTCAGTCACCCACCACCTGCAGGTGGCCAGGAACCACAGTTCTCTCAGTCACCCACCACCTGCAGGTGGCCAGGAACTACAGTTCTCTCAGTCACCCACCAGCTGCAGGCGGCCAGGAACCACAGTTCTCTCAGTCACCCACCAGCTGCAGGTGGCCAGGAACTACAGTTCTCTCAGTCACCCACCAGCTGCAGGCGGCCAGGAACCACAGTTCTCTCAGTCACCCACCACCTGCAGGTGGCCAGGAACCACAGTTCTCTCAGTCACCCACCAGCTGCAGGTGGCCAGGAACTACAGTTCTCTCAGTCACCCACCAGCTGCAGGTGGCCAGGAACTACAGTTCTCTCAGTCACCCACCACCTGCAGGTGGCCAGGAACTACAGTTCTCTCAGTCACCCACCACCTGCAGGTGGCCAGGAACCACAGTTCTCTCAGTCACCCACCACCTGCAGGTGGCCAGGAACTACAGTTCTCTCAGTCACCCACCAGCTGCAGGCGGCCAGGAACCACAGTTCTCTCAGTCACCCAGCAGCTGCAGGCGGCCAGGAACCACAGTTCTCTCAGTCACCCAGCAGCTGCAGGCGGCCAGGAACCACAGTTCTCTCAGTCACCCAGCAGCTGCAGGCGGCCAGGAACCACAGTTCTCTCAGTCACCCAGCAGCTGCAGGCGGCCAGGAACCACAGTTCTCTCAGTCACCCACCAGCTGCAGGCGGCCAGGAACCACAGTTCTCTCAGTCACCCAGCAGCTGCAGGCGGCCAGGAACCACAGTTCTCTCAGTCACCCAGCAGCTGCAGGCGGCCAGGAACCACAGTTCTCTCAGTCACCTACCAGCTGCAGGCGGCCAGGAACCACAGTTCTCTCAGTCACCCACCAGCTGCAGGCGGCCAGGAACCACAGTTCTCTCAGTCACCCAGCAGCTGCAGGCGGCCAGGAACCACAGTTCTCTCAGTCACCCACCAGCTGCAGGCGGCCAGGAACTACAGTTCTGTCAGTCACCCAGCACCTGCAGGCGGCCAGGAACCACAGTTCTCTCAGTCACCCAGCAGCTGCAGGCGGCCAGGAACCACAGTTCTCTCAGTCACCCAGCAGCTGCAGGTGGCCAGGAACCACAGTTCTCTCAGTCACCCAGCAGCTGCAGGCGGCCAGGAACCACAGTTCTCTCAGTCACCCACCA